>NW_026938890.1:0-8954 GCF_032062105.1 Saccostrea cuccullata | reverse complement strand
AGATACATAGAATAGTGCATCGGTTTTTGATTTCGATGAACGGTGTTGCCATGGTGACTAAAAATAGAATTTTCTGTGAAATTCCTTTAAAACGCTACTCCTTCTACAGTTTCGGTCTGATTTCAATACAACTTGTCACACAAGTAGACGACACTAAGATACATAGAATAGTGCATCGGTTTTTGATTTCGATGAACGGTGTTGCCATGGTTACTGAAAATAGAATTTTCTGTTAAATTCCTTTAAAACGCTACTCCTTCTACAGTTTTGGTCTGATTTCAATATAATTTGGCACACAAGTAGACTACACTATGATACATAGAATAGTGCATCGGTTTTTGATTTCGATGAACGGTGTTGCCATGGTTATTAAAATAGAATTTTCTGTGAAATTCCTTAAAAACGCTACTCATTCTACAATTTTAGTTTGATTTCAAAATAAGTTGGCACAAAAGTAGACTACACAAAGATACATAAAATAGTGCAATGGTTTTTGAAAAAGTACAAACCAGTAGAGCTACAGTCTCAACAGAGACTTCTGGTTTTAAAGTCGCCATCATTTCAACATTAAATTTCCAATTGCCGGCTTATGTGATCCTGTTCAAGGCAGGAAGTAACCCCGTAGTCGCGGGGTCTAGTTCTTACTCTTAACCGCTTTTGAGATAATACAAACGCTAAATAAAGCAACAAAAATAAAACGAAGTTTTATCTATAAATTAACGTTAGTAGTAATGACTTTGAAAACTTAGTCCTAAGTCAAAGAACAGAGTTCATTAGCGTACGGATTTTTGATAATCAGTGTTATCCTAGTTCTCTACACATACGAGGTAAAGCAGGAGAGGGAACCAGACTGGCCTGTTTGTTAACATTCAGCTGCGGTACTAGATTAATTCGGATTCTGACAAAATCGGACCGTGGTTCATGCATTAGGATTGAAAAACTCACTGTTAGTACCTAATCATTTATATTGATAGTTTTAAAATAATTTTTTTCATCAGGATATAAACGTAGGATTCATGTAAGAAATTCATTCTACTCTGTAAATGAGCCCGGCTCTCTGTACTTATGAGTACTTTGATTGTCTATTTATCTTGGTAAAATCATTGACAACGCATTTTACGCATAAAATTAAGCTGACTTCATATTAATAAGGCTATTCTGATTACTTTTTGCACATCATCACCAGGGCGATATCTGACTCTTACGAGTCCACATCAAGTGTACATCAAGTATGAAGTATGTCTCTTCCATTCTGAATATGAACTAACAATTTGCTGATTTGCAAGAGGAATACAAGTATACAGAAGGATGACATGAGTAAATATTAAAGGGAAGATATAAGAATTTCATTGTTTTATATTACTTGAAATGAATAAAATTTATATATCAGTATGAAAGCAATGGCATTATGTCCATTCAAGTGGATATGCAACATCTGACATGAAATCTGTATTGAACAATAATTCATTTTTTTCATTTTTTTGCACAATGGTTCATTCTTGGTGTTAGAAAGAGCCTCCCCGTATACTCCCTCATGTCTATTCCAACCTTGGAAAGCGTGTTTGTCATCTGTACGGTACTTTCAAGAGACATGTCTTGGGTGGTTATTATGTTCCCCAAACGAAGTTGGGGAACATATTGTTTTTACTCTGTTTCTTATTATTATTTTTCTTCTTCCTGGGTACTTATTTGTCCGCGAATGATCTTGTAAACTGTTCATCTGGTGTAGGTAAAACCTTTTTAGGGTAAGTAGACATGTTATGTAGATTTGCGGAATCAAGGTCATTTTGCGCGCACGTGCTTGCAAGAGCGCGCACGGGGCAACATGTAAAATGACCAATATAACTGATATAACCATAACTTTTCTATTTTTTGATGAAATGTGTTGAAACTCAGAATATAAGAATATATTAGTATTATAGACAAGAGGATATGGTCAAATTATCATGAACGCACGCGCATGCACGTGCGCTTCGCTCTGATTGGCTGAAACAAAAATCTCAATATCTTATTTGTTTTTTGACAAAATATTTTGAAATTTAAAACATAGTCATACATTAAGATATCCTACGATATGATATAAAATAATTTTCATGAAATCACGTGCATGCACGTGCGCTGCAATCTGATTGGCTAAAACTTTAAGTGGCTATAACTCCCTTGGTTTTCAGCCAAACAGAATGGGATTTAGAACATAGATAGTCTTAATGGAATGGACCCCTTCATGAAGTTATGGTCATCATGCACATGCATACACGTGCGTGCACGTGCAATGCGTATAATTACAAATGCACTTGATTTAGCGTATTTTCGAATACTTTTTGATTAAATGCCTTGATATTAAGTACATTAAAATAAATTAATAGTGTAGATACAATGATATGGTCATTCCCATATGCATGCAAGTGTGCGCACGTGCAATGCAAAAATATGCTATATACTTCGTATTCTTTAGGAAAAACGTTGTTTAAGTTTAAAATGCGTAGAGTTTAGTTTATTTAATGAAGCTTAGAGGGAATGAGGCACCGAAATGAAGTTGGGGGAGCTTTTGGGGGAACATCTGTAACGGTTCCCGTTACAATTAGCACTAGTTTTTTATGAAAGTGAAAATAAGTCGCCCTCCACCTTGCGGTTTTTTATATTTTGTTTCGCCAAGTCCTTGCTCCCACAAAGATTTCATTTCGTCTTTAACCTGCTCAGCAGTATTTCTCGTGTTCCTTGTTATGGCGTTGCATTGAACAGATGGTCCTGGGTAAACAAGGATCTTTCTTAGTTGTGGAATAATATTGCAAAACTGCTCAAGGACTCCCGCAGCTGTATATCCATGCAGACAGATACTTTTTGTGATTCATTAAATATTTTTTTAAGGTTGATGGATTTTTCTGTGCTTTGCAAATTAATAAAACAAATGTTATCAACATCAGGCGAGGAAAGGCGATTCTTCACTATGTCTTGAAAATCAGACGTAATTGGCTTGTTAGACGACTCTCCAACAGATACCAGAAATTCGGCTGCATTAAGAACTGCCTGAATTATCATTGCTAGGCGCTGGGTATGTCCTTTCAGTTTTCCCAACGTTCCTATTAAAAAAAAATACTACTACTTAACATATAAAAGTAGGTCTATACTCGCACTACGTCATTTACGAATAGTAAAACCGGAACCGCGCTTCCTTTTTCCGAGATGAGATTTTTTAACTATATTGGTTTGACTTTTACTTAGCGTTTTAAATATCCGGTAACAATTTTGCTCGAAGTCGGTCGCGTCAACAAACACATATTCTACAGTTTAAGGATAAATTAATTCAAAAAAGAGAAGGCTGGGAACAACTTTAGGTTGACAGAAATAATTAGGTAATAAAACGATATTTCTGTGAATGATGCATGTTTTACATGCCGCGCCGAAAACACGGACCATATACATGCTACATCAGAACATGTATCAAACTAGAGGTACTGTGAGCGATGAGCTCACTAAATGATACCCTCCGCCTCCCTTATGGTTATAACTGGTGAAACAGTCCATGTTTTCCTGTGGCCGGGAAACCCAATATATGTGTCTGATCAAAAAGTAAAATAGGAGGTGCACAATAGCAATATGTAATAAAGATTCTGTGAAAGTTTCATCAAATTTCATTCAGTGGTATGAGAGGAGT
Source organism: Saccostrea cuccullata (assembly GCF_032062105.1). Taxonomy (NCBI): domain Eukaryota; kingdom Metazoa; phylum Mollusca; class Bivalvia; order Ostreida; family Ostreidae; genus Saccostrea; species Saccostrea cuccullata. The sequence continues at coordinate 5,299 of NW_026938890.1, read as the reverse complement.
TGCGGATAAGAGATGGGTACCCCAAAGCGTAACAGACGGACGGACGGAATTAACGATTACTATATACCCTCCCGCTTTTCAAGCGAGGGGTATAACTATCGAGGCGACTATTGTCGGCGGCCAAGTTGAAGCTAATAGTGATAATTCGGAAGAAAAGTAATGACTACGATTTGACTTAGACAATTTATGGATTTTACTAATCAAACATTACAAAATTTACTTTGAATAATAATTATTGCATAAAACGCATACCCCCTCCCCAAACCTGCTTACCCGGCGACGAATCCCAAAGCAAAATTATCTTTTGAATAAGTATTTGACAAAAGTTGATTCACTTGCAGCACACTTCGTTACTTTCTGTAGCAAAATCATCCAGTTTCTGAGAATCAATGAATTACTTTCATTTTCATCGTCTCCAATTTAAAGACAAGTGTGTTTTATTTATTTATTTAGTTATTTATGTTTAGTAAAATAAGATAAATTTTAGGGAGAATAGGTATTGGGTGTGTATAATTATTGTTTTAAATTATGTACAACCTTGTTAATACAAGTATACACTCAAACATTAACAGTATTACAGAAATATGTGGCAATATATTACTTCTGGGAAAAAGAAAATAGGGGGGTCCCTTTAGTGTAGAGCTCATACCACGAAAAGTAATGCGTCAACATATAATTTTTTAAGCTTATTATTTTTCTTAAATATAATTGAGTAAAAATAATGCAAATTTACAAAGTTTGAGTCCATAATTTTTTTTAAATGACCGAGATTGACATGTGGAGCATATTTCCTCACAATAAATTTTGATACAATAGCCTAATAAAGTGCATCTGTTTATAATAATTCATGCAAAACAATGATATTATATTGTTTACTAACATGTTTCTACTCTATTTTGGGTATTAAAGTTGAATATTTAGACTTAAATTAATTTATATACAACAAAATCTAGGATAGGTCAAATTTCAGTATTTTACATTTGGGGGATATACTCCGTTAGCCTTTTGCGGAAAAGTGAACATGTTGACATATAATTTTTCTTGTGTCTATCCATTGCTGGGATGTATGTCTATCTTATAAAAGCAGATTTTTAAAGATTGAGCCCATTTATGCCGAGTATAGAACTCCCTTTAAGTCTCCAACTCATTTGATAAAGTGGTACAACGTATCTTGTTTCTTTCAGTTTTTAATGAACAAATAGTCATTGGATATTCTGAATTGAAAGGGGGGTCCTGTAAAGTTTGTAGGAAAAGTCATTTTTGCCATTTTTATGAAATTAAGTGCACCAATAAGTGTCTCATCTATGGACTATAAATTAAAAAGACCGGATGATATGGGCCCAAAATACATGTCAATAACTACAAGTAATGTTTAATAAAGTTATATTTATTATATGTATATATATTATATTATATTGACAGTTTATATTTATTATAAATAATATGATTTTAAAAAAATGTATGGGTTTAAATAAATAATATGATTATAATAAAATGTATGATTTTCTTTCAGGCTTAGGGTTACATTATCAGTAGATCATTGATGAAGAAGCTACAGTACAAGAGTACAAATGTTTTAGATTAGCAATGTATCATTACAAGAATTAATCCTTCTTTATTTACTTTCAAGACTCTCAACAATAAATTTTCATTATATGCCTGTCGAGCATTACTGGCTAAAATCAGCAACCGCCTTCACTAATGTCAAGTGAAATAAAATCTTTATGGCAAAATAATTTTAGATATATGACTGGACTTTGTCCAAAATCTTTGTCCAACATTAAGAATGAAGCCACTAAAACTTAAATTTACCGCAATGGCATCTCAACAGTAGTCTTGCTAATAATTTTTATGTCTTCTCCTTGATGTTGTTTTATCTTGTGTTGATCTTTTTTTTGAAAAAAACCAAAAGTGCTGATTCTTTAGCGTTGATGTTATATATGTTTTGATCAATCTACAATGGTAACACCAGAAGGAATATGCTCTAATTGGTGGCCATGTAGGAAATTTAAAAAATAATATAATATTTTCAAGGATTTCCTTATATTGGTCATACTCTGTCTGTTCACAGAACTAATATTTTCCTCGACTTTAATAGCATTGTCTTGCATGGAGCTTGCTGAAACTGGTTGGATATTTGCTGTCAGAAGTATTTTTTACTGTTATTAATTGTATCAATATATTTTCTTATTTTTAAAATTGTTAACAGCAATGAAGCTAACAAAACGCAGCACTAGTAAGGATTGAAAAAGGGGGCGGGGCCTAATTTATACGGGGAAAGTTTACTGTGACATCACACAAAAATATAACTTTTATGTTTTTCTCATAATACCTGAAAATGAAATAATGTGCAATTTTTACTTGTGTTAACCTTGGCAGTAACTTTTGATCAGCTGCCTGAAGTTAATAGTTTCTGTGTTGTACTCCTTCAAGAATTTTAGCAGCCGCTTTTATCAGGTCAAGGTCAGTACCAAGCTTTTGACCTGGTTATGTTGGTTGGCAACAAATTTGGGCCCCATCATTTAAATTTTTGACATTCACATTCTCTTCTCAAACAAAGATGGATTGGGGGCTTTAGATATAATGTTTTGAAGAGCCTCTCTGGAGTTATTTCATCCAATCACCTCAGAGTACTTGACTCAAAATTGTCCTCCTTTAATTTTCCATAAGCATTTACAACCATCAGCTGAAAGTAATTTCCTGGTCTTGGACTACTTTCTCATTTCCTTGACGTGCTTCAATCTGGTTCTTTCAAGAGGTTGATAAAAAAAGGTTGCCGTAGCTCTGCCCGGGAGTACCATGTAACATAGGAAAGGAATAAATGTATACGTATCATTATGTTTTCAACATGAGTTATCAACATTTTATTGCTATTTTTTTAATTATATTTTAAAAAAAAAACTCATATGAACATTGTTAAGGCTGAAAATAAGATGACGGGGCATAATTTATATATGAAAGTTTTCTGTGACCTATGCTGTGACATTACACAAAAATATTTTTTTATTCAATATACAGTAAATAAAACCATTTAATTTTAAATCTTTTTCCCCCCTAAATTTCCCCAATACATATACTATATGAAATGTTCATTGAAATTGGTTGGCCCCCCAAACTTTTAGTGATGTAAGGAAAATGTATGTAAAATGTATTAAAAAAATTATTTGAAAAAAATGGTATTGAAAAATTAGATATGAGCCGCAACTTGTCCTTTGAATATGACTTTTTATTTATTTTTCCTGGGGTTTAATGCCACATACCATATAGTGAAAATGACCAATAAATAAATCAGCTCAATATCAGCACCTTTAAAAGATTTTTTTTTTTCTCGATGTTCAAAAAACATTTTGCACTGGTGTAAAGAGAGTCTTGAAAGGATTTAATCAAACGACCAACCCGTATTTATATCCCCATTAAAGTTTTAAATCAATTTATTTCTAAAAACCATGTAAATGGTACAAGAGGTACAAAAACATATGATACGGTGGTTTACGCAAAAGGGTGCTAACGAGGACAAGTGCTAAAATTTAACATGTGAATTGAACATTTTTAAAAGTTATTTAAGAATCCTTTCTACACCGATCATTTACGAGTTTTGATTCCATGGTATTTTTCTCGATTAGAGTGATCTCCCCTTACCTCTAAATTCTAAAATATAGAAATTCAAGCATATTACACACTTTTGTAATCAATTAAAGTTTTCTTTTTATTTTAAAAGTCCAAGATAAATTAAATGATGATATTATTTACATGTTTTATTTCTGTGGAAGTAAAGTGCAGCGGTCAATCAATCAACCTATTCACCGATACTGTGGTGTTTGCCTATTAAACTAAAATAACGCAATGTCTCATTGTTCTACCTGCTAAGTGACATTGTTGGTACAAACTATTTTCGTTAATGAGCTGTGGCAAATTCAGCAATGAACTCTTATATCTATTTTTATAGTCAAGATATCTACATGTAATCTGGAAAAAAAATCAAGTTCAATATAGGTATCGGGATTTCTTTTGCCAGACATTGGCACTCTCCGGAATTATTATTTCCACCTTTGTAATATTGTTATGGTATTATCGTTGTTTCCGGTGGCATTATTAAAGTGCGCGTTTTTACCATCCACATGTGTTGTGATTTCTCACACCTTATCCCTACTCATATTGGCGTGGTGGCAGCGTAATCTTACTCACGACTCTAGGAAGTGGTTTTCAGAGAAGTCCATCGGAACGGAGCTGTTCTTGGGGCATTTGTGAACGGTAAGTGCATATTTTATTTTGAGGTTTGACCCATTTCCAGTATGGCGAGCACACCACGTGCACCAAAACAGTGGTGCTTAACAAAGACTGAGACAGTAACTTCGTTTGAAAATTGGCGTCAAAATTTGTTGTATCCCCTTTCCATAGACAAAAATATTGCTCCATTCCTTGTGTCAGGAACCTGGTGGGGAAAAACAAAAGTACACCGTACCACGGGTTCAGTGATGATGACGGTAACATACCCGAAGCGAGTCGACTTACGAAAGAAAAAGGTAAAAATCTTGGAATTGATGCTGGCCAATTGCGAACAATTGCCCTACAATATCTCGAACACAATTGTGAAAAGCTCTATATCTATAAATCAAATTTGGCAAACTATTCGGCTTCATTATGCTTTCCAAACGACATGGGCTCACTTCATAGACTTTGACTCTATTGTTTTTACCCTAATATACGCCCAGAAGACTTATTCCAAAGACTCACAGCCTTCGTGGAAGATAAATTCTTAGAAAATACATGGAGATCACACATCACAGTGAAGCCATAAAGGATGACGAGGAGCTCAGCCCATCACTAGAAAATTTTGTTTCTTTCCTGGTTAAGGCTTATTCACCCCCCTCCCCCAAACTTGTAAAACAAAATATGGAACAGAGTTGCGGGCTAGAACCCTTCGTCATTAAGCCTGAAATTTCGCAGGCTCTGGACTGCTCGTGGAGGAACTCCGCAGAGTGAAGATGCAAAGTCCATGAGGGCCTCGGTCAGCAGGTTCCAGAAACATTCACGCACCACCTCGCAAAGTCAACAACAGTTTAGACAAAGTCTTGCCCCTTATGTAAGACAGCGGGGCGACCAGACAAACACTTTCTCAGCAAATGTGCATTTTGCCTTCGCAGGACCGACACTTTATGGCTAAGGCTCGTGCCATAACCGAAATATATGATCAAGACGAGTCAGTCGTATGATACACAGAGGACAGTGACGAGGACCAACAGCCTATCGCTACTAATCGTATTCAAGTGAGACATCTCGTAGTTTGATGTTATCCTCG
>NW_026938889.1:0-8768 GCF_032062105.1 Saccostrea cuccullata | reverse complement strand
TGAGTACGAGTATTAATTTAAAAAAGAAATTAAAGTACCGTGTCTTTATTTATTTCATAAAACGTTTTATGTCGTTTCTGGTATTTAGTGAAAACTTTACTTTCACTTCTCACCTGCTGTAGACCAAATCTTCTTGATGGTAGTTCGAATAGGCTGATATAACATTGTATACAAACCGTAGTTTAAGGAATAGCCATGGTTTTAATTAAGGATGAAGATGTAGAATTTTACGTGTTATAAATTATACATGTACGTGCGTATTTCGTGTTGTCCTTTTTTACTAGCAATGCCAAACAATAACAGTACGTCAATAGCTATTATATGACTTTGAGTATACGCCCATATTTGTGCACAACTTCAAAATAAATGGTTTTTTAAAAGTTAGGTAGCTCTTATTTAGTATTTTTTTTAATGTATTCTTTTTTTTTCTAAACAGAACATAGTTTCATAGATGACTTCAAAGAAAAGCCCGAAGATATTTGTTAACCTGTAGTTTTAAATTTTAACTAATTACAGTAAACTGCCCCCCCCCCCCCCAAAAAAATTAAATAGTGGACCTATAAACCTACTAAAGTGTAATGAACAACTACAAAATCGTAGTATGATACTTTTTGTAAAAAGTGAAATAATATATAACAAAATAACATTAATATATAACTATAAACTAGTAATTTACAAGGGGCAAAAGGGTTAAAACTGAGGAAATTCGGAATTTTTGGGGAAATCTTCTTTTTAAGGTATGAGCACACTTCAGCCCCAAAAATTTTTTTTTCATAAATAGAAACCTCTTGATGTTAGTCTTAAACTGAACCCTAAATAAATTTGGGGCAGGCCTGTGCTCTATAAAAATTTACTTTTTAGCCCCCAAAATGTGATAAAATAAAAAAATCCGATTTTCTATGTTTTGGGGGGCTATAGATCTCAGGTATAAAAGTAATGAACTCCAAGATTTTTTCCACTTTGATAAACTACAATACCTAGACTATCTTTTAAGAAAAAAAATTTTTGTCCAAAACTTCAGTTTAATTTTGACCATTTTACAGGCATTTTTGACCCTTCGTGGGCCAAGCTCTTTGGAACGATGTACCATTTAATAAGTTTCAATTATACATAAACTTTGTTGCTCATTATTGTAAATACATGGATTATAATTTTGATTCCCATGCCTTGACGACCACGCGTTTAAAAAGGGAAAGGGGGGGGGGCTATTTATTAAATTACTAGTCAAGTCTTCTTTTTATGTTTAACTTTCAATCTAGTATAAATTTTTAAATAAATGTTAAATTTTTTTTTCTTTTTTTAAATCCTTAAATTTGTTAAATGTGTGCGCAGATACGCCCCTTGAAATTGTATTGGAATATTCTTTCCGTCTTTCAAATGTGATCAAGGTCATTTAACGACCGGGGGGGGGCAGCCATTTTTAGACATTTCAATTCCTTTAAAAAAGGGGAGCTCCATATAAAAAATAGAAATTGATCAAATTTTAAAACTAAAATTTTTGAATTTTTTTCTTTGTCAAATGATAGTTCACAGCTAAAAATACCGTATCTAAAAAAATAAGTTAAATCTGGTGGTTAATTTGGGATTAATTTGTTGACCCCCCAGCCTCCTTAAAAAAGCATAGGGCTCCGACTCCGAGTGCTTGCAACTGAAAACCTGTTTTGCTATGAATACATATTGAGTTCTCGGCTTAATGACAATGAAAATTACGATTATTTTTTTTTTAAATAAAATTTTATAAATACTTAATGGATACAACTTATATATCAACGGATTTAATTTTTTATTCATTTTGTAACTCCGAATTGCTAGCCGTAAACAGTAAAATAAACAGAACTCCTTTCATGAATATTATGTAAGAAACGTTTAGGAGTAAATCATGAATAATTGTAATTATTAGTTTTTTAAATCACGTACTTTTTATTTCATCCAAGGTATTTCAGTTTTCTTGTAATTCCTGAATGCCGTGTGAAATCGATCTACGTTGAATGTAGAGTGTATAGTCAAATTCCGCGACTATTAATTAATGTACACAAACATGTATATATTGTGTATTCGGGTTTGGAAATGATGGACTTTACAGTATGATAGGTATACTGGTGCTATTTAATAAGCTTCATGTAAAAAGACTAGACATTACATTTACACACCACACACCCCCGACCGGGTTTTCCCTTTCCCAAAAAATAAAAAAATCTTTAAAAATGAATCATTAATCGTTAGTAGAGTATATAAGCAAATTTTATTATCAAATCAAAATCATGAAAAATAATCCGCCTACGGAAATCAAACACAATATAATCATTATTTAGAATCAATGAGTTCGTGTTTCTGCAGTACGAAATCGAATTTTTGTTATACTCGTAAAAAATATTAAAAGGCAAGAGATACATTGTAATAAATGACTACCTGTAATATATATAAAAAATATATTTTATGAAATAGTCATTCTGATATCGGCATTTAGTTTTTTTAAAATTTGGATTAATAAATACATGTAAATACGAAACACAATTAATTATTAATTAATTACAACTGTCAGACTATTAAATATTTCTATCGGTTAATATAATACTAGTGTACTGATATTTAATTTAAACAGCTGCTAAATGTGGCTTTGTGAAAGATTTCCATTTAATTAATGATTAAACCGTAATAATGCCCAAGTTTTCCGAGTAGAAAATCCAAACCGAGGCCAAAACGTGCGAGAATCGTGTTCAAAGCGTGTGAAAAACGTGTACAAAGCGTTTCGTGCAGCCTTTCGTGTAAACCGTGCAGCCTTTGGTGCAAAGCGTTTCGTGTAAACCGTGTAGCGTTTCGTGCAGACCGTGAAGCGTTTCGTGTAAACCGTGCAGCGTTTCGTGCAAACCGTGTAGCGTTCGTGTACCGTTCGTGCAGCGAGCGTGTGGGGTAGTAGCACGTCTCAGGGTTCTTTGATAAAAAATCATGACAATTTCTCTGAATGCCTGGATACCTATCGTTTTTTAATCTAACATTTATTTGTTGATCAATTTCGGCAATGAGAAATTGCATTGATGATATTGCAATTCGCTTTTTCTGAAAAAAATATTGGAGATTCAACTTCCTGTATAATGAAGGATATGGAGATAACGAACAGTATTCAATCTCAAAGTCCATTAAAAAATATACAAAATAAGAGCAGAGCAAACACGGACCTCCGAATCATCAGAGGTGGGATCAGGTGCCATGGAGGAGTGTGCTCGTTGTCATGATCAGGAAATAACGGAAAAAATCCGTCGTTGATTCAGTGTATAAATAATGGACTAACAATTGGTATGAAAAACGTCAGTCAGCATTTGACTCAATGATAAATTGTATTTGCTGACAAGGTCATTGTATCGACCATAGACCTTACGAAATGATGACTTTAAACGAGACTGTTGATATTCTTGTTTCATCAACTTGCTTGTCAATAATTTACCTTGTTTGAAAAATTGCTTATACGTAGAGCATGTTTTTGCGTATCGAATCAGCTGAGATATATATACTCCGTATGCAGGTGATGAAGGTATATTGCTGCATAAGTAAGGGATGATGACGATAGAAAAAGTTAAAGACATTACGTTTATGATGGGGTTTGGTTGTTAGATTACCATTAATGTCTTTTTCAAGTAAAATATCCAAGTATTAAACAGATGTGTCAGACTCTGTGGTATCTTTTATCTCAAGCTCACCAGGATATATCGTATCGACGCAGGAATGGAAATTATCATTATTAATTGACAATACGTCGTCGATGTATCTAAATGTCGAGTTGAAGGCCACAGCAAGTGTTTTCTTCTTTTCACGCATAACATTTTGCATAAATTCTGCTTCATATGAATATAAAAATAAGTCTGCTAATAACGGAGCGCAATTTGTACCCATGAGAATTCCAAGAGATTGTTGGAATACTGGTCTCCAAAAACCACATAGATATTGTCAATCAGAAACTCAAGCATCTTTTTGATGTCAACTTCAGAGTACTTATGTGTGCAATCAGAATCCGTTTGAACAAAATAATTTTGCAAATGACCAATAACTCAGGTAAGTAAATTTACGAGTTCCATACTATTAACTTTAATCTTTAACTTTAAAGAAATACTCTGGATAAATTTACATAACTTTGTGGATTCAGAGATACTTTTATGAGTATTTTTGGTTACTTAACTGCTTATTTTATAAATCTGAGGATCGGGCTACCTTAAGCGATTTTAGTAGACATGGTAGAATAGAAATAAAGTCCTTGTTGTCGTTAATGATGCAGTATAACCTCCTCGGTCTCGAAAAATTGTTTGAAAGATAAAAGCCGAGGCGTTATCTCGAATTGTTGTTTGAAAGATAAATGCCGTGGCTTTTATATTTCAAACATTTCGAGACCGATGAGGTTATCCAGCAACGTTCACGAAAACGCGGACTTTATTTCTTAAATAAATGATATATGAAGTCCATATTACCGGAGCGTATCGGTACCACGTGATATTTATTTTTATCTTTGGCTTTTCCAAATTTCATCTTGGCTTTTCAGCATTTAAGAAGGCATTCGAACTTGAATCTTAGCTTTTCCATCTTTGACAGGCTTCATGCATTGTATTCAGATGCCTTGTAGTCTTAACCTCAATGATTTTCCAGAAGAAATGTATTTGTTAAGTAAAATACAAACAATTATAGGATAGCCTGCGGGGCAAGTTTGGACAAAAAAGACACTTCAACTTGGCAAATCTATAAAGGAATAATAGACTCTTATATCATTAAGAGTTATCTCTCATAAGAGTATCAATGAACTTTAACCCTTTCAAAATAAGAAGGAAAATGTCAATCGTTTTCGAGTATTCAGTTGACTGCTGATTGGCGGTCATAAACGTTTTAAAATAGATTTCGTATTTTAAAATATTTACTGTACATATTATTTCATTGAAGTGGAATAACTGTAAATTATTTTTTTCCACGAAGGAAGCATGCAACATGTACATTGGAATATAATTCCACTTTAACAATAAAATGCTTTCTTTGTTTGTTATTACTGGAATTAACGGAAGCAGCTGTTGCAGAAAAAATACATAACACGCGTAAACGGGTTATGTAAATTTTTTCTGCAATACGAGGGGTGATCCAAAAAGTTCGCGAACTAATTGAATAACTTCCATAACAGAAATAATATTTGGTTTCTAGTGTTGATTATATTTTATATTAATCTCTCCCCATTTTAATGCAGTTCTGCGCATGCGCGAATCACTTGATATAGGCGGTCACGTGACCCCCTCCGTAGCGTTCTGTCACAAGAAGCTTAATAATTTTAGAGTTTTATATTTCTCTCAGGCAACATAAAGACCCTTTATAACAAGAACAGTTCATTTGTCAGAAATGGTCAAATCTCGACAACAGAATGAGTGGATAAGAATATCCTTTCCAAATATAAGCATGGCAACCATCAAAATCCAAATCCTTTCTCTGGAAGAGACGTTTATTCAAGGTGGATTAGAGAATGTGTGCCTTCTTCTTATCAAGTCTAATATGTTTTAAATCTAAAGTAAGCGATATCTTAGTTATTTAATAATTATATTATTGTTAAAATATTCAGCTATTTTTCAAATTGTAAATTGGGCCTCTTTGATACCAAATTGCTTAATTAAAAACACACCTCCTTTTAAACTTGTTTTCACTGTACATAATAAGTATAATTTTTATCCATCTGCCTTCCTTTATGAAAACGACCAATCCAATCACTGCTTGAATTTATAGGAAGTCATTTGTCTTAATAAACTGTGTACAAATTATTATACGTTACTTTCAAGGGATTTTTAAGATATACAATAAATTTTACAGTCGTTTTTTAAACGAGTACGACTGAGACAGCCAATTTTTTTCACAAGTGACCTACATAGTGACGTCATTTTAACATTGTGACGTCACAAACAAGACGCAAAGCTTTATTCAGTATATGCTATTTATAGAACTTGTGTATAGCTATGTGTGTACCAAATTTTCGTTTTCTAGTCTGAATCGTGGTTTTGTAGATATAGAGATATTTCGAACTTTTTTGATTACTGCTGTAGCTGCGACAGTTTATTCTAGTTATAACAAAGAAAGACATTTTATTGTTTATATTTAATCCGTCAAAGGATCATTTAAAGCAGGATTAAGGATTAAAAAGATTAATTATTGGTATAAATGATGCGAACTTCTTTATATGATTCCTTGATGGAACAGCCACTGAATAAGGAATCTGTACAGGCGACTTGCCGACTGTAGTTCATGCAGTGATTAACGCAATGAGTTTTCTTAAGAAATAAAGGAGAAAGTATTCAACGGATGTAAATATAAAGTTATTCAATAAGTTATGTTAGTAATGTAGTTGTAATGTAATTATTATAAATGTTGAGGCATTTAATTTTTTCCACAGTTGAAAAGTTCTATGAAAAGGTCCTATAAACAAAAACCTCATGAATTTTCCTATTGTCCTTGCAAAGAAATTCACTTTGAAAGTTATCATGGTCACTACATTGAGCAGAAGCTGTTTATAAATGATTTATGTAAAGAAGAAGAAGAAGAAGAACAAGAACAGCGTTAGTGAAAACTGTGGAATTTACAAAAATCGCCGAAAAACTCATATTTAAAATATTATTTTTTGTATTTGAAAGAAAGAATTATCTTTTACGCTGATTTTTTTTGCATACTCATGCAGTTATTCAAAATAAGTAAAGTAGTGTTTAAATATAACAGTCAATCTGTTCGATTGAAATTTGTGGAGAGACCAAAAAATATCAATGTTGCGTGGCAAATTATATTTGAAAATACTAGATTTACGAGGGTTGATCCAAAAGTTCCTTAAATTTCTTTTTAAAATTTCATCGTGATTTAATGAAAGCCAACAACAGGCATATTTATCATATAAAGCCGTACTGCAACAATATTGGAAAATTTCACCTCTTTGCAATTACCAATAAGGTCACACGAGTTTTCTGAAAATGGATTGTTGTGGCAACCCTGGCAAGTCGACGTTACGTCAAGTTTGATATGTCACGTCACGTTTCAGAAGCATCTCACCCTAATGTCCAATTCGAATATGTGTTTCTACAAAATGTTGCCTTTTTCTCCATTTTTTTTTAAAGGCCTAGGTATCTCGTCTCGCACGAATTTATCTTCATTTTTCACTGATATTTCAAATACTCCCCATTTTAACATATGATATTCCAGTTTCAGTAGTAATGTCAAGAACAGTACGTCAACGGACAACGTCCATTAACGCTTTTAATTGTCTAGGGGGATAAATACGGAAAACAGAGCATCAAAAATCGGCCACACCTTTAATCGGCGACCATGGACGTTCTATCTTTTCCCCCCGTAAACGAAGTTTCGGAGGTATATAGTTTTTGTCGTGTCTGTCTGACTGCCTAGCTATCTATCTCTCAGTCTGTCTGTTTGTCTGCAAAAATTTTAACCTTGCCCATAACTTTTTATTCAGTGGAGGTATGAATTTCATATTTTACATGTATTCCTTGTGACGAGACCTTTTTTGGAACCACCAAATTTGACCTTTTGACCTTGACCTTGGAGTTTAATCCATATTACACAAAAATTCTAAACTATTACATGGCCATTTATTTTAAACAGTAAATACCAGGTTTTTATACTTTATATGTGTACTCTCTGTGGCAAGACTTTTCTTTTGATACCAACAACTTTGATCTTTGTACCTTAGAGATTTCCGTACTCATGAACAAACTTTAACCTTGGCCATAACTTTAAACGCTAAGGGCTAGTGCTTTCATACTTCACGGGTGTAATTCTTGTGAAAAGAAGACCCTTTATTGGATACCAAGATCTCTGACTGACCCTTTGACCTTGAAGTTTGACCCACGTACTTTTAAAAAGCAAAGGCTTGACCATAACTTTAAAAGGGTTAGGACCAGTACTTTCGAACTTTTCATACTTATCATTACTTCAAGACCTTTCATTTGATATCAAGAATTTTGACCCCTTGACCTTGGAGTTTGGCGTACTTTTTAAAATCTATAACCCTCGTTATAACTTTTGAAGAGTTAAGGCTAGGGCTTCCATACTTCACATATTTATTCTTTGTGGCAAGACCTTTCATTGGAAACCAATATCTTGACTTTTTGACCTTGACCTTGGAGATTTTCATGGTTATGAAAAAAAAAACTTTAACCTTGGCCTACTTTCATATTTCACAATTGTATTTCCAGTGAGAATACCCTACTTTGGGCACCAATATATTAGATCTGCGTTTAAGAAATTTAAAGTTTTATCCTTGCTTTTTTGCCATACGAGGGCATCAGTGTTTCACAAACACATCTTGTTTATATTTATTTATTAATCTTAATTTTTAGCTGTAAAAAGTGCACCCAAGTTTTGTGCAAATTCTGATTTATATGAATGCAAAAATAGGTCTGCTAAAAACGGGGTACAAAAGTTACACATCTGAATTCCACAATGATAATGTCAATCAGAAACTCAAGCATCTTTTTAATGTCAACTTTAGGGTATTCGTGTGTACAATCAGAATGTTTTCAAACAAAATAATTTTGCAAAAGACCATTGACAAAGTGAGTTAATTTACGATTTCTATTTGTGAAAAAGCCTAGACTTGAATTTATCGTGAGGAATGGTTGTCTGTAAAGTTGAAAAGTCGTTAGTTTTAATGCAGTTGGTTGTGGAAAAAAATTGTTTCATTCAAAATTCAAAGTTCCTTGGAATTTTTAGATATCCATATCTGATATACACCACTTCTTGAATATATTGTTCAC
>NW_026938888.1:0-8727 GCF_032062105.1 Saccostrea cuccullata | reverse complement strand
ACATACCCAAAAAATCGAGTTCCTTGAAAAAGGTATCCCTAAAGTATTTTTTCTGTATGGCCCAATATCAATACATCAAAGTTTATCTTTCATCCTACATTTATTAGTATTTCGTTTAAAACTAGTCTGGAATCATTTTTATACCAAGTAACATAGTTTCTATCTCTTTCCTTGATAGCACTGAGTCCAATAAGCCCAAAATTTCCTTTTTTTAAGGACTTATTTTTATATTCATATGAAGCAAAACAATTTATCATTGAGTCAAATGCTGACTACGTTTTTCATACCAATTGTTAGTCCATTATTTATACACTAATTACGACGGATTTTTTCAGTTATTTCCTGATCATAAGAACAGCACACGGCGGGGTGCCCGGTGGGGGGGATGCTCACCCTCCAGGGACCTATCCCACCTCTGATGTTCGGAGGTCAGTGTTTGCTCTGCTCTGATTTTGTATATTGTTTAATGGACTTTGAGATTGAAACTGTTCTTTATTCCATATCCTTCTTAATAAGATTTTTACCAACAACTAGAACTGAGTATATCGAAAAATTATGAGGGGGCCCCAACCCTTTCCCCCCCCCGGGTCCTACATCCATGCATAATTTCAATGCTTATTTGACACATATTTTTTTAATTATTCGTGTTCTGTTAAATATAATAGTGATGTGCTATGAAGAGATCGAACCATTTCCTTGATGCCATTTGAGAAGGATATGGAGATAACGAAATATTCAATCTCAAAGCCCATCAAACAAAACAAAATAGGAGCAGAGCAAACACGGACCTCTGAAACATCAGAGGTGGGATCAGGGGCCATGGAGGAAAGAGTTCCCCTGCTGACCGGTCACACTCGCCGTGTGCTCCTTGTCATGATCAGGAAATAACTTCTAAAAAAATATTATCAAGAAATTCAAGATAGCTTTGATGTCAACTTCAGAGTACTTGTGTGTGCAATCAGAATGTTTTTTAATGAAATAATTTTGCAAATACCAATACCAGGTAAATAAATTTAGATTCCTTTTTTTTTTTTTAAAAAAGCAGTTGTCAATATATCAAAAAGCCTGGATTTAATTTTTGTGGGGGGTGATTGTGTAAGAATTGAAAATGGCAAGTTTTTAAGCTGTTGATTTTGATAATTTTGTGATTTCAAATTGTCTAAAAGTTGTTGGAAATTTTGATTATCCACATCTGATTCACACCACTTCTTGAATATATTGTTGCACAGTCCTCTTTACGTTTTCCCTTGACTACTGTCAATATCTTAGTGAGGAGTAACGAAAGAGGCTTGGTTGAAATTTACTGGAACCCGCAATATATCTTTGTTTGTAAGGATTTTTATGAAGTTTTGGAATCCAATATATATAAGGTAGTTCAAATTCATTTTAGCTCTGTGGAATATTAAAAATATTTAAAATGACACATGCATGATTTTGAAAAA
This sequence comes from Saccostrea cuccullata, assembly GCF_032062105.1. Taxonomy (NCBI): domain Eukaryota; kingdom Metazoa; phylum Mollusca; class Bivalvia; order Ostreida; family Ostreidae; genus Saccostrea; species Saccostrea cuccullata. Next base: position 7,285 of record NW_026938888.1, on the reverse strand, counting down.
TTTCTTCCTTAGAATGGGAAGTATAGTATAATGGATTACCACTTGTAGAATTAAATCCAAGCTTTTTTAAAAAAAGATAAATGAGCCTTACAAACGTAGCAATGTTGTTACCTGCTTTGTCGGCAGGAACCAGTACGTATGATCGTGTTATCTATCCAATTTTTTTTTCACTTCTGGATTATTGAACATAGAAGGATAGATGGTTTTCATATTGCGCCTCAATCTTTTAATAAGCGACTTTAACATGGATCTCATACATTTAATCCATTCTGACAAGGTATAAACGTTTCTTTTTTTATTACTTATAATATATTGTCAAAATTTCAACCCCCACTTTTATTATTTTAAGTATTTAAAAACCTTTAAATCAATTGACAAGTTGCTTACAATTTCTCCTTTATTTTTCAATGCTTACCTGTTACGGCCAAAAAATTTGTAATAAAAGGAATTACTCACCGTGACCGATTATGTTAAAAAATCAGAAATGGATTTTATATGTTTTGGGTGATCTTTTATTTATTTAAATTTCCAGTGTTCTTTTTTTTAGTTGTTCAAGAAAAACAGAAAAAAACTTGATTAAAATGCCGTGTATGTCCGTACAACAATGTGCAAGTGAAGTTGACAAGGCCAAAGCTGGTGATAGTGGAGGAGATTGATTTCCCTTTCCCCCTATTTGTTTATTTTACTTAAAACCTTTAAAAATATCAGCAGAAAGCTGAACAAAGCTTACTTGAATTCCTTACAATCATTAAAAATCGCTAAAATTTCAACAAATACCACAAAACAATCCTAGTGTTTATCCGGAACTTCACTGAAACCAAGGAAGGCCCATGGTCAAGGCGTATACACGAACTGCAACGTTACATCAACAGGGCTACTGCATAAAAATAACTCACTATTGTGGAAAGAACCTAACTGCGCGTGAAATTGCTCTGCACTCATTAAAAATTAATTGAGGTTCCCTTTAAATTTTCAAAATTATAAGAAAAAAATGGAAGAGTGGGGAATGTGTGTAAGGAGGCTGTCATACAAACATTTTCGGGAAGCTTCAATGTCATCCCCATCTCAACCCATAGAACATGAATGGGAAAGATGGACCGGAGATAGAGCTTTTCCAGCAGCAGAATCTAGCGTAACTATAGAGTATGACCTTCCATGGAATAACCCTCAATAAAATTTTTTTCTTTAACAGTATGAAATGTTTGATAAGCAGTTGTCTTGCTCTTAATTCGTTTTAAAGAAGGATAAATGCAGTATTAAACATTGCGAATTTTGAATTCTAGGGTGCCTTTACGTTTCTGCATTTTGTGTTAAAGCCTATCAATAAAATTAGATTTAGTGAAAAATAATTGCTTTGCTTCTTTTTATCCTGTATACTTATTAATTTATATTGTCTAAATAATTTAAATAAAAGCAGTGTGAAGAAAAAACTTCCCGGGGGATTAGAAATTTTGATTAGTATATGTAAATGAAAAACCCATGCATTGGGATGCAATTAAGATCAATTTAAATCAGAAATGAATATCCACACAGAATGTTCCGTCCACTAAAACCCGGGCGGTGTGGTTCTGTCGACCTGAAAATACATAGGGGCCGGGGCGGGTGTGTGTTCCGTCGACTTGATTAATACATAGGGCCCAGGGCGGGTGTGTGTTCTGTCGACCTACAAATACATAGGGGCCAGGGCGGGTGTTTGTTCCGTCGACTTGATTAATACATAGGGCCCAGGGCGGGTGTGTGTTCTGTCGACCTGAAAAAATACATAGGGCCCGGGGAGGTGTGTGTTCTGTTGACCTGACTAATACATAGGGCCCAGGGCGGGTGGTGTTCTGTCACCTGACTAAAAAAGGACCCAGGGCGGGTGTGTGTTCCGTCGACCTGACCAATACATAGGGCCCAGGGCGGGTGTGTTTTCTGTCGACCTGACTAAAACATAGGACCCAGGGCGGGTGGTGTTCCGTCGACCTGACCAATCAAGGGCCCAGGGCAGGTGTGTGTTCCGTCGACCTTAAAAATACTAGGCCCCAGGGCGGGTGTGTGTTCCGTGACCTGACTAATACCTAGGGCCCAGGGGGGGTGTGTGTTCCGTCGACCTGACCAATACATAGGGCCCAGGGCAGGTGTGTGTTCCTACCTTTACAAATACATAGGACCCAGGGCGGGTGTGTGTTCCGTGACCACTAATACCTGGGGCCCAGGGGGGGTGGTTCCGCCCACCTGACTAAAACATAGGAACCGGGGCGAGTGTGTTTCCGTCCACCTGACTAATACATAGGGCCCAGGGCGGTTGTGTTTCCGTCGACCACAAACAAAGGACCCAGGGCGAGTGTGTGTTCTATCAAACTGACTAATACCTAGGGCCCAGGGCGGGTGTATGTTCCGTCAACCTGACTTATACATAGGGCCCAGGGGGTGTGACCGATGGAGGGGGTTTATCACAAGGCTTCTGATCCCATATATAAACCCGTGTTACGTCTTCTTCACAAATCTGTATTGTTTGGAGATTTTTTTACCCGTCATGAACACCATTGTTCACTTTTATCAAATCACACTAAAATTTCAAAAAGATTTTTTTGATCAACTCTCGTACAAACAAATAGAATAGATACAACTTTGAACATATACTTTCATGTAAACGAGATTCGTTTAATTGAAAAAGTAATTGCATTTGTTCCATAATCGTTTTTAAAATCTAAATAAATAAGCATGCATGAGCAGGTTGAAATTGGTTGAGCGGTTGCAGAAAGAATCTGAAAATGTTCAATTTTAACGCACAAAGCACAATGCACGGAGGATGAATACAAAAGCATTATTTTACACAGATGACCAAAAAATTCCCCCTTGCCACAAGCTGCCATATGAGAGCATCATTGTCTTCTTAAATTATTTTTAATACATGTATATATATATAAGTTTGTGGGGAGGGTGTTTGTGAGGGCGTGTGTGTGTGGGGGAGGGTGTGTGTGTGGGTGGTGGGTGGGGTGGGTGGGTGTGTGTGTGTGTGAGGGTGTGGGTGTGGGTGTGTGTATCTACGCACAATTTTTTGCCTGTTAGCCTTTTGCTCAGATAAGCTGAAAAAGTGTTTTGGCATACAAAACAAAAAATAGGGTTTTTTAAAAAAAAATTTTTTTTATACATTTTTTTATATCCTTGATGGGTACAGCGTCTAAAAATAAAAAAAACAAACACTGGTCAGTATGGATTTAAACATAAAAAATACATTTCATTGCAGAAAAAAAAAATATTTTAAAGGTTGTTTTAATTGTTGAAAGGGTTTTGGCAAAAAAAAAACTTAAAGAACAGTCATGGCATTATTTTTTTATCAAGAACAGATCTACTAAAACCAGGAAAAATTAAAGAAATTCCCAAAAAGCAGTTAAATAACCTTAATTTCCTTGAAAATAAAAAAAGTGAGAGCTTTATTTTATAGTAAGTATTGCAACAAAAGAGTCTGATATTCTAAAAGATTGAATTGAATGATGGTAAAAAAATTCTAAGCCTTGGTTTCAACAATTGTCATTACATACAGTGTTTCCCATAATGAATTTTATTAAAAAAAGTACTTTTTACCCCTTAAAACATAATCCAATTGGTCAATATCATGAAAAGAAAAAAATACAAAAAGAATTTTTTATAAATTGAGTTCAATATTGTTGACTTGATGGGAAACAGTTTATTTAAACAATAAAATGCTTTCTTTTGGGTTTTTAGTTGGGGGAAATTTAAAGTCGCAGCTGTTGCAGAAAATTTTAAAATAACCCTCGTAAGCGGGTTATGTAATATATATTTTTAATATCTGTGACATTCATTCCCCTATAACAACCAAAGAAGACATTTTTTTAATTTTTTCAAATAATTATTTAAAGTAGGATCAAAAAGATTAACATTGTATTAATGATACATCCGTCTTTGTACATTTCATTGATGGAATAGCCACTATCAAAAAACAATACAGTTGATATGCCTAGTGTTGTTCATACACTGCTTAACGGCAATGGGTTTTTAAGAAGTAAAGGAGATATTCAGTGGATGTAAATAGTATATCATATTCCAACTTTCTAGGGGGAATCACGTTCAACGTTAACATTTCTTTAATTTTTCTAAAATCACAAATATTCATTTAAAAGGCTTGCTTTGGCAAAAAAGGGTTATGCCAATATGGTGGTAAAAATAAATAAAAGGGTTAAATCTTTCATAAACAGTTTTTTAGGGGAGAGGGTATGAAAATGGAGGAAATTGAACATTTTAATCCATTGTCATTCCAAAATTTATGAATTTTTGTTTACCATTTAGCTTAAATATTTACATTTCCAATGTCTTTGTCCGAGATAAAATTACCAATTGCAAATGTAATTTATTTCCCCATGAAAGTTTTGGGGGTTAAAAAAAAACCACGTGCAGGGCGGGACAACACCTAGAGAGAAGCAGGCTTGGAGCCCGTGGATTGGCGGAATAAAATCAATTAAATATAAGGAATAACTGTAAATTTTTTGAATTATAAGATGATCAATGGATTGGCTTGTGTATAATTTTATGGTTATGTATTATCACACAATTATCCCCAAGCCAATCCATTGATCACTTCATGAATTCAAAAAAAAAGACAGTTTTTCCTTAATTAAATTATTTTGCAGAAGAAACTGCATAAACGTACAAACCCTTCTCTCGTCTACCCTTGTAAATGAGATCAGAGGATATAAATGCTACAGTTCTTAGTACTGATCCAGTAAATATTACTAAACCACAAATATCACTTTTTTCATTTTGTTAAATGTATTGTATTTCAGACAAATGCCTCAATAGCCTCATACAATGAAAGCTCAAACCCTGGTCACCAAACAAGAACTGTTGAGGGAAGGGAAATAACTCTTTATCAGACTGTCATCAAGTGTCATCATCAATACACCAAATGCAAGATTTATTCGGATGCTGAATCTTAAATAGTCAAGTGTCCATTTGTGTCTCCACATCTCTCTCCTTGGTAGAATAGATTTAGATTTTTAGAAGGTAAATAGTACTGAAGGCATTATCAAGTTATCAATATTGGCAATAAAAACAATTATGTATTTAAAAAATTAAATGGACAAAGAAGAGGGGAATAACAAGTTTTGTGACTGGGTGTCCAATTAAAACTTGAACTAAATCAGCCAAGGGGGAGATAAGCGGATACATTGCAAATCCAACCTTAGCTAGCAAATATATATGCCAAAGCTGTCATAAACTTCGATGGCTGATGATGGCAGGTAAGACGAGGACTTACCTCGTACAGCTTCGCTGTTCCCCTGAAATAGGGTGACTTTACCCCAGATGACTCGGATAAGGCTAGTTTGTCGTGTATAGGACATGCTGTCTCTTATGTAAAAATAAGAAAAGAAGGATCCTATACACCAATAGTTCAAATGGAATAATGCTCTTATTATGCTACGTTTTTAAAAAGGAAGTTTAAAGCCACTTTGCTTTGATAATGCAAGTCAACTGTCAACAATTTAAACATCTAACAAGTCCAAGGTTTAAGTTATTTTAGCTAAATGCCTCAGTTAGCCTCACATTAGAAAAATTCCTCTCTCAACAAGAACTGTTCGTGAGTGAATCCCAGATGTCAGACTCGTCATCGATGTCATCATCAAAACTCAATAAAAATTACCACAACCACCATACCACCCCCCCCCTCCCACCCCCCAAAAAAAATATCACAGTCAACTTGTCAGTAAAAAATACAAAGAAAGCTATCTTTAAAAAAGAGTGAAATAAGAATTCAATAGAAAACAATTGAAGTATATAAATACAAAATGACATACAAAATGACAAAGCAAGATTGGTTTGTAAGACTCGTTATAATTGGGTTTTTAGAACTGGGATTTAATTCTGCTAGCGGTTATCCATCTTATACTCATACCTTCCTTTCAAATGTTTAATATTCCTAACAAAACGAATTTTAATTACCATACTGGGATCCTAAACTTCATAAAGATCCTTACATATATGTAGGTGATGAGGGTGTATTGTTATATATGTAGGTGGTGAGGGTATATTGTTATATATGTAGGTGGTGAGGGTATATTGTTATAAATTTATGTGATGAGGGTGTATTGTGACATATATAGGTGATGAGGGTGTATTGTTATATATGTAGGTGATGAGGGTGTATTGTTATATATGTAGGTGATGAGGGTGTATTGTTATGTATGTAGGTGATTAGGGTGTATTGTTATAAATTTATGTGATGAGGGTGTATTGTGACATATATAGTTGATGAGGGTGTATTGTTATATATGTAGGTGATGTGGTTGTATTGTTATATATGTTGTTGTTGCTGGTGTATTGTTATATATGTAGGTGATGAGGGTGTATTGTTATATATGTAGGTGATTAGGGTGTTTTGTTATATATGGAGGTGATGTTTGTGTATTGTTATATATGTAGGTGATGAGGGTGTATTGTTATATACTAGGACGTAGATAATGAGGGTGTATTGTTATGTATGTAGATGATGAGGGTGTATTGTTATATATGTAGATGATGAGGGTGTATTGTTATATATGTAGGTGATGAGGGTGTATTGTTATATATGTAGGTGATTAGGGTGTATTGTTATAAATTTATGTGATGAGGGTGTATTGTGACATATATAGTTGATGAGGGTGTATTGTTATATATGTAGATGATGAGGGTGTATTGTTATATATGTAGGTGATGAGGGTGTATTGTTATGTATTAGGTGATGAGGGTGTATTGTTATTTATGTAGGTGATGAGGGTGTATTGTTACAAATGTAGGTAATGATGGTGTATTGTTTTATGTGTAGGTAATGAGGGTGTATTGCTATATATGTAGGTGATGAGGGTGTATTGCTATATATGTTAATGATGATGGTGTATTGTTCCATATGTAGATGATTAGGGTGTGTTGTTAAATATGTAAGTGATGAGGATGTTTTGTTATATGTGTAGCTGATGAGGGTGTATTGTTTTATGTGTAGGTGATGTGATGGTGTATTTTTATATATGTAGAAAATAAGGGTGTATTGTTACGTATGTAGATGATAAGAAAATATTGTTACAATGTATGTAGGTGATGTGGGTGTATTGTTATATATGTAGGTAATCAGGGTGTTTTGTTGTCTTTCTTGTCAAAAATCCTGAACTTTAATTGATCATGGTAAATAACTCTACGTTGTGATGTTAGGAATTTCGGTAAAATTTTTTATTTCAAATTTTCCAATAGTTTCTTTTTTAAAAAAGTATTTTTAAACTTATTAACCCTATTTAAATATATTGATGGGCAG
>NW_026938887.1:57500-89390 GCF_032062105.1 Saccostrea cuccullata | reverse complement strand
AGAAGAAATGGTGTTTGGATGTTGAGTAGATAAGGTAACTCAAACTATACAAATACTCTTCGGAAAATGTTGAGAAAATGAAAGCTCAATCACAAATATTTTTATAATGCCTGTGACGTCCAAGATTTTGCTGCCCCGTGACCTAATGATATGTCCTGAAAAATCACTCAAATGGATACAAATTTACAACATTTTGAAATTTTATGAAATTTTAATGACCATGCAAGTAAAGATTCTTTTATATTATAAGTAAAATTTTTTCCCGATTACGTCGACAACTATTTTTCCTGTGCAACAAGTCTGCGTAACTTTTGAACGGCCCTCGTATAGCACGTCGTCTAGCTTTAGCGAATAAAATGTGTTGCTAGGCCACAATGACTTGTCTAAAAATTGTTTTAATCTGCCTCATTTTGTACAATTGTACACTCATTTGAAGATAAACTAATATAACTGCCCTAAGTGAAGAAATATTAATATAGAAAGCACAAAGAAATTCACTTTTACATGGATACCCACTTCCGCCCCAGTCCGGGGTTGAACTCTCGACATTCGGAATCTGTCTCCTAGCAGTGCAGGAACAGCGCGCTAGACCGCTCGGCTATCTAGGCAAGTCAAAAAACTTGCTTTCGATGCCGATGGAATTCTCGCGGCGCTGCCCTACACTAAACGGTTATTGAGAATAGAAGTGAGATACAGTTATTTGGACATTAGTTTTAACAGAAGATTGTTACCAATACATGTTGTAATGAAATTAATTGTTATTTATAAAGCACATTTTACAACACATTTAGCGTTATATTAGTTTAAGAGTTGTTGTAAAATGTGCTTTATAAATAACAATTAATTTCATTACAACATGCATTTTATTGTTTAAATACATGTAACATTAGTAATGAAGTGAAAAAAATGTCATTTATTGAAGTAAATGATGCAAACCAAATTATACACACATTAAGGGGATAAAATATATTGCTACCTTATAATGGCTTGTATTAACACAATATAATCTGTTTCATTCTGCATATTTTGAATGTATTATTCATTATCAAATATTTTATTATTTATCCTTTTACAGAAAAAAAATTAAATTATAAATCAAATAGTTTCATAATTTACACTGCGATGCCTAGGTTTAAAGAGTTAAAACATATGCTGCATTCGGGGACTATCAGTACAAATACATTTTTCTTATTAGTATTATCTATGTGATCATTAATTCTTAACTTTCACATATTTTGCCGACTTGAAAAACAACAATGATTTTATTTGACACTTCCTTACCTCCAAAGAGAACGACAGGTGGTGTACCAGTGCAGTATTTTTTTAACCTTCATTATTCTTTACATTACTATTCTTTTATGTCTAAGAAATAATTTTTCTTTGGTGTAAAAAGGGACGTTTAGTGAGTTTTATTTTTTGAGTATTCGATTTCTTTAGCGTTACCCATCTCTCTCCATGGATTCTTTGCTGATATAGCAGAAACCACTAAAAATCCCTGGAAAAGGAATTAACAGTGAGTCTTCTCAATTGAAACCGTAGTTAAGGTAACGTTTTCGCATATATTCAATAATAAAATAAAAGTTTTTTTCATTACTTAGCTAATATGTCTGAAGGAAACTTGATTGATTGAAACACTGAGAAATTTCTATCAATAAGATTTTTTTAAAAATATCTCTCTAAAACCTTTATGTAAATTAAACATTTTAGAACATTGGTTTTCTTTTTTAATTCTATATATTATAAGAAATTTAAAAACGAAATGAATGAGAAAAAACAACTTACTACAAATAGGCGCAGAAACATCTTATTAGAAGTGTATGTTGCTCAAGAATAGTGTTAATGGCTTATTTTTCATAATTACACGCACAATTCTGATTGGTAAATAGCTTGCACAGCTGTATTAAACTAAAAGAAGCCGCTAATCCTTTTAGTATAACATTCATTATTATGCTGAATATGAAACAGTAAATTTCAATTTAAAAAAATAGAGAAAGACAATTAATAAATAATGTGCATAAAATTGTTTTGCTTATTGCTTATACCATAAGTGCTAAGTTTAAACCAAATTCAAAATACTTTTATTAAAATTTTGAACTCAATAGTAAATAAGATTTAAAACTCCACCATCTATGGATTTATCTTGATTTTGATATGACTTCTACATACGATTTTTATCCTTTAATCCTTAAATATTCAAATCCTTCTTATACAAACATATGTTGTTCGTTCAAAAATTACGAGTTAATATACAAACATACGAGGGTCGTTCAAAACTTACGCGGACTCTGCTAATATTTACTCTTACAGACGTTATGTAGTTACGAAATTTCACAGAAATATGTATCTTAAAGATTCCAATATTTTTTAAGACAAAGTTTCTGTATTTTAAAAAAATTTCTCCTTTAATTAACTATGTGTTAATATGGCTGATGGAGAGGTACGGAGCACGACAAAAAAAATAAACAAAAGCATGCTGAATTCAAAATGTAACTCATTAATTTTCTATAATTCGCGATATTTTTGGAAAATTTTCTCAAATGTATATATCTTTATATTGCTATATTTTTACGTATTAAGATTTCTGACGTGATATTCGATCGAAGTACTAACAAAAAACAAATTTCAAGATTTATTTCTTTTTGTTTTTATATATGACCAGAGTATAACAGAAAAAAATCTGTCGACAATTCAAGTTGTAAAATGGCCATGCACTAAATATGAGAAAGTCAGTCAGAATTTTACTTAATAATAGACTGTTTTTGCTGATAAGTCATTGTACAAAATGAGGCAGCTGATAATCTTTTTTCATTGACTTGTTTTTCAATAACTTGTCTTGTTTCAGAAAGTGTTCATAGGTACAACATACGCTTTCGTACTGCATCAACTAGAGATGTAAACCACGTATGAAGGTTATAATGGTATATTGCTGCATAGGTAAGGAAAGTGGACGATTGAAAATTTAAAGTCATCACGATTATCACGCGGGTATGTTAAGGCAGCACATGGATCAGAATTCGGCGAATTCACATTTTTTTATAATCATGTAACACTAATAAATCGGAAAAGTCATGGATAAAATTTTTGCTATCATTATGCATTCTATAGACTTCAATGGGACTTATACTACAGGAAGCACTTCACCACGACGTCACCACGTGACGTCTATAAATAGAAAGAATGCCTTAATGAAAAAGTGAAAAGTTCAATACTACCCTGGGAATAATTAATTTCAATTTGTAATAATAGTTATGTAAAAACATCTCTTTACCATGAAAAGTGCTGCTAGAATCCTACTGTCCTATTGTATAAATAATTATTCAACACTTTCGGACAAAACCTTCCCAAAATTTTTACATTTTGTTCATTACATTAAAAAAATGCTTCAATTTCCGTAAACCGTACGATTCTAGCAGCACTTTCCAAAAACTATAGAATAAGAACTTTCGATAGAAACAAAAATTATGTTTCAAAGTATGCGGCGTAGTGTTGAACTTTTTTGTTACGAACGACAGAGGAAAGGCTGATCGGCAAATACCCTGCCTGCTTTTAATTTTACGAAGGAATTGTAAAATTATTTTAGCATACCTAATTCATAAGCTTTTTTCCCACATGAATCACACATGATATTCATTCTAAATGCTTTTAAACTACGATTTCTTGTGTTTGTTTTCATGAATCTCTCGTTATGTTTAACTTTCACTCTGCTACTACATGATCAATAGTTATGACGTCACGGGTTTGGTATTTAACCCCTGTGATAACTACAGAGACCCAGAAACGACAAAATTCCGTTTATATTATGCCTCTGCACATTTTGATTCATTTTTACGACTTCAAATCAATCTTAGATATCGATTTTAAGAAATTGTTATCTCTAAACTTCAAGTCATATAGCTTACTATGACGTCATATCCTATAGGCAAGTAAAATATTTGGTTGTAACCTTAACATACCTGCGCATAAAGCTTTGCTGTTAGTTTACCATTAATGCCTTTTTTCTTATATAACACCTACATATATGCAACAGACGTTTCAGACTCCGTGGTATCTTTTATCTTAGGATTATCTCAGCTCTTCGGGATTGTGGTGTCGACATATGAATGGAAATAACCATTGTTAATTGTCAATACCTGGTCGATATATATTATTGTCGAGTCGAAGGCCACTGCACTTGTTTTCTTCTCTTCGCGCATATGACTTTGAGCAACTATTGCTGCCCAAGGCAATGCCAATTGATTGTTGGAAGACTTGATAGTGTCGATCAAAAACTCGAGGATCTTTTAATTGTCAACTTCATGATACTTGTGTGTACAATCAGATTGTTTATTTACCAGTTAAGTCTATTCACGAGTTTCCAAGTGTTGAAAAGAAGTTTCCAACAATAACAGAAAATTCGGACATAAACTTATTGTGAGGATTAGTCCCATGAAAAAAAGTCGTAACTTTTTATGTTGTTGATTTAGATAAAGTTTAATGCTTTCTACTATTCCAAATGTTTCTTTGAATTTTTTAGTATCCACATCGGATTTACACCACTTCTTGAATATATTGTCTTTTAACTTCTCACAGTTTCTCCTTCACTTTTGTAAAAAAAATTGGTGATCAGTAAAAAAAAACCTCTTTAGAACAATTACTGAAATCTAGTATGAATCTTTGTTTGGGTTTTTTATTGAAGTTTCTAAATCCAAATACAGATATGATAATTTGATTTCAATTTGGTTGCTCACCCAACCGAATTTTTTTAGTATACCATTAATTTCGACAATATTAAGCACAGCTTGTTCATATGAAATTATCCTATCAATCTGTAATCAAAATATCATCTGCTGAATATAAATTATAGATTAGAATTAAAAAATTACTTCTCCAAAATAACGTATACATTTTATGTTATATTCCTTTTCCAAATGTGACGAAATAGTATGATGATATATGAATATAGCTAGGAATTAACCAATTTACCATGTTTAACGAATTTATTTACGGTTTAAAGTGTTGTTAAAGAATTGGTAAGAATAGGGAACAAACACACCAAACATTATGAAATCACAGTTGTCAATTTAAACTGGATGTTTCTAAAACAGGAACTTCATCTGCTCCCTGTATTTGTGGCGCAATAATGAGGACGAAGCAAAAATAACTTGTCTGAAAAGCTATTCAGCATTAAGAAAGCTTAATAAGAGAATATTGAATGTTTTGTGGTTTGAGATCGAATGATTTCACAAATGGTACAAGGTATTTTTTTTATGTTTTACGAGTGCAAAGCATAAATTAAATTACTTTTTAAAATCCTATTCATTACATTTTCTTTATTTTTTCCCCGTAATGTCTGTCTGTTCAAGTGCAGAGTCAGTCATAGTTGAGCAGTTGAGACACCAAAGCGTGGCATTTGTAGGATTGAAAACATCGTTAACATGATTTTCTATAACAATTCAGTATCTTATTTTTGCAATGCTCTATGTGAAGGGAAGAACAATCAAGAGTTTGCCCCAACTTCTGATATTCTCTCCCACTGTGACAGAATAATGTACAGGAGTTAAAAATCATGCAAATATCAACCCTCGCCATATGTACCATCGGGAGCATCAGTGTTTCACAAACACATCTTGTTTCGTATTCTTTAATGTCAGCGTATTGTTCATATACATAAAAGTTATATTTTTTATTCATTTTCTAATTTTAATTAATATCCCAATTGAAAGAACATACTATTTTCTCATATAAGAAAGTTAAATCAACCGCAAGTGTTTAGTTTGTTATATTTACATTTCCAATGTCTTTGTCTGAAATAAAAAAAAAATAAACATACGAGTTGATTTCATTATTATAAAAAATGCAAATGATTCCAGAATGATACTAGCAATAAAGGTACACAAATCGAAATACCTACAAAACGTTTTATGCAAAAAAAGCTACATAACTGTATCGGCAAATACAAACAACAATTATAGATAAGGCAAAACATAGAAGAATTAAAGACAGAATAAAGGATTCTGTGTACAATTTGACTATATATAATTTGCATAATGCGCTTACTTACTAAATTTATATATAAAGGGGGGAGGGTGTTCTAAAAGTCTTGATGAGACATCAAAGAGAACCTCTGATACATTTTTTTAATATTAATTACAATCAAATGAGGAATTTATTCTAAAAAGCAGTGTTTACAAAAAAATGTTATTTTCCATTCCTTATCCTTCTTGTGAGTTTGACTGCAGATTCTCTACTTCTGTCTACTTCTACTTCTTTTATTTTAAAATTAAAAATTATATCCAATATTTAAATCGATTACCTATTAAATATGTTAAGTAAGTTTATGGTTAAAAAAAATCGACGATTAGGGACACGCAAGTGAGTTAAGGCTAAATATGGGTTTTTCTATGCAAATGAGCTAATAAAAATGCATAAATTGTATATTTTATATACAGAGAAAGTTCAAATTGATTTTCTTATACATTCTTTGTACCCATAGTATATCATTGCAAGTGCACATTATGACTTCATATTATGACGTCATAGTTCTCTCCCATTCAAGGTAATAAAACACATCAATAAAACAACGTCGGCGCAAGGGCATATCCTATTTAATTTAAAATAAATAAAGTATAATATTAAAGAGAATATTCTTAAAATTAATAAAATTGCTGCACAAATCCTATCCTCTTCTTCAATCGATAAAAATTTTACTAAACTTACAGTGGACTGTACTTTTGTACCCTGTTTTAACTTAGAACTGTACGAATAGTAACTAAACAACTGCGGTGTCGACATTTGTGCAGCAATATCTTAAATCTTTGGTATATTCTGCTTTTCTTTATGCCTTGCTTCTGTAAAACAAAGTAAGGTATGCCCTTGCGCCGAAGCGATTTTGTTGATGTTTCTTATAAACTTGTATAGTAAAGGTCGATGACGTCATAATATGACGTCATAATGTGTACTGGTAATCGCTTATCGTTGGTACTAAGAATGTATTAGAAAACAAGTTTTAACATTTTCTTTGCGGTATGTAGAGCAATTATAGGTCTTAATTAATTATTTTGCATAGAAACCTCCATACGTAGCCTTAACTCACTTGCGCATACACATGTATGTCTATCACCCACAAAACAATTTCTCTTTATTCATATGTCCATCTGCATTAATTTGGTAAAATGTTTGGGTTTGTGAGAAATCTCTGGTCGTTTTAAAGTAAACAAAATTGGCTCGATAAATCTAGAATTTTATATCTGTTCTTCATGTATTACGCAACGACTGACATTACCCGCTGTTACTTTAATTTTCTTTTTCTTTATCTGAGATACAGCTGTTGAAACATAGCAGCATATTTCAAAGTTAAATTTTGGTTCTAAATTGTAATCCTATGAGAAAAATCGTATAGGTTAAAGATGTTGCATTAAAATGTATGTTATTAACTCTTGTGATTGTAATTTTAACATAATAACTTAATATCATTTGTTAAAGATAATTCGTTGAAAAATCGTTACGTTTTTCATGGTTGACCAGATTCTGATATTTACTTTTAAAGCGTTAGAAGCAGCAGAAGAAGCAATATCAATTCTCTTGCGAAAATTCTGATTGCTCCATTTTTTGTTATTTTTGTTAAAGGACACACAGCAAAGCTATCGACAGATAGGTTAGACCATTGCGTTGGATCATTTCCAGCTGATCTTTTTTGAATATGATCGTCAGGTGGTAATTTCAAAAGGACATGTGTGTTGCTTTGTCCTGGACATGGTATTGAAAGAAAGTCTACGTTGAAACAAATCCGTATTTCCCATAAAAATTCCTAAAATAAAAAAAAGTTCATTTTGAAATATAGTTTGCTGTGAAAAACAGTTAAGAAATCTTGATAATCTTAGTCCTTTTACAAACTGAAAATAGTAGCCATTTTTATGAAGCAACTTATCTAATGAGTAACTTGGTTTAATGTAAAATTAGACAGGAATATAAAGTTTGCCATACATAAAACATGTTAGCTTCACTACCCATTATTAAACTATTCTAAAGAAAGACAATGCAATACAGTAATATTTCAAGAAAAAAAACACTTTCGATACATCATCTTTTGCAAGAAAAGAGTTTTTCATTAGACATTAACATTTAGCATTTAATTCTCCATTGAAATTGGTGTAACGGATTTTGATTGTATAAATAACTGCTTCTTTGTATTGATGAAATGAATATAATATCTTTGTTTACATTTTTAAAGAAGTGGTGCATTGTTCATGATTCTGCTTTGTATTAAATATTTGTAATTTGTTGTAATATTTTTTACCTAATTTTTCATAATTTGAATGGCACCCGCGTAGCGCAGTAGTATTATCAGTTCTAGATTCGCGGAGAAAAGAGCTCATTCTTACATTCGGGGATTCGAATCCACTTCGAGACCAGTCATTCCGATGACACTGTATAAATCGAGGTCCCGTGTCGCAGTAGGCGCTGGCATGAAAAAGAACCCTCCCTGCTCAATGGCCATGAATGCCGAATATTGATTAAAAATTTCCAGCCCTCAACTGGCAATTTGAGATGTGTTCATATTAGTGAAATATTCTCGAGAGGCATATCAAACAGCAAACAATCTAACAAATGATTCAATTTTAAATGAACATAATTTGTGCTTTGTGTTTTTATTTTCCCATACTTTCATAGCAAGAATCTCGTACACCTTTTACCTAGATTGAGTCGATAAAATAGGTTGTGCAAGGGTATAGGGTAATATCATTATCATTTATATACGTAAGAAAACAAGCATGATTTTGAAGAAGCAAGTTTAGATAAGTCCCTTTGAAGATAAGACGTTTTGTTACGATTGATACAATTTATTGATTTTTCATAAGCTGTTGTGGAAAGTGTAAATTTTCTTTTCTTTTATTAAAAAAAATGATGTATCTGGTATGAAAGCCTTCTATATGTCGAAGAAGACGTTTCTTAAAACATAAGACAGAACATCAAAAAGAATAATAATAAAAAGCTTTCCCGATGTATTAGATCTTCAAGATTATATATTTTTTCTTTTATAATGATCGTAAAACCATTTTATTGAAGACTCTTGTTGAACCCATAATGGTTCTTTTCTTTAAATTTAAGCTGCACAAATTATAGATACGTTTTAAACAACATAAGAACCTTTTTTCTATATTTGAAACATATAATTTATGTTATATTTCGAAACAATTTTCTGAAAATTGTGTTTAAAATTGCTTAAATTATCTTGCTCTCCTTAAAAAACGATGAATGTATGTCACTGATAAAACATCTAGAATATTTACGTATGTTAAATTCATTCAAAATCAGAATAAGAAAGATGACTGGCAAAAGAATTGAACCAGTACCATCAGGATAGACCTCGAATAGTTATTGAAATTCTCATTTTTTTTCTTATTTTTAAAAAAATTGGAATAAAAGAATACAATACCAAATGTGGTGCAATTTACCTTAAATAAAGCAATCTTTGGCTTTTCTATTCCGGCTTTTGCCATGATGCAGTTGGAAAATCCCTGAAATAATGTAGAAAGTTAACATTTATTTACTTTAGACATTTATTTAAAGGATCGTATAATGTGGAAAAAATCGGTATAGTACGTATTCTTTCTTCACGTACAGTTTTACTACTATTGATACTTTTTAAGATCGATTACTGTTCGTTATCCTCATCATTTTAATAGTTAAAGATAATGTTATATTGTAATATTGATCCATTGTGGATATCACTTTAAAGAAGGACAAATATATTTTTTCCCTTTTAGTGTATAAAATTAATTTTAATGAAATATTCTTGGAATTCCTTTGAACAAGAATTCGAATGTTTTATTCTACCGCAATCAAAGATTCAAGTGCATTTAAGTTTAAGTAATTGAACTTGTGATTGTTCATATGTTAATAATGTAATTCTGAATGGCTGGTGCTTGGACTTTCTCTTTATGCAGTGAAATATATGGAGATACCGAACAGTATTCAAGCACAAAAGTCCAATGAACAATACAGTTCTTTTATTTCAAATTTATTTACCCCATCTTGACAATGAACGCACGGCGGGTGTAACCGGGCGGCGGGGGATGCTCAGTCCTCCATGACAAATGTATTTCATATGTGAAGACTTTCCTATTTTGTACAATTTTTGGTACTGGCTAAAGTGTCCATACCTTTTGAACGGTAGTTACTAGCATATCGCTTTTACGATTTGCAAGTACATTCCTTGGGTTTGAATTATTTTGACCTATTTGACCTTGGAGTTGACGAAAAACAAGAGAAAATATCTATTTTTGCTATGGCTTTGGTGCTTTGGTTTTCATGTTATTTTTGACATGAATATTCTTTGTGTATCCATATTTTCCATCTCTTGACTCGAATTCGAGAACCATCACAATAAGATGCCATATGGAATATCAATGTTTTATAAACTTTTTTAAAGTACAAATCAGTGATTTGAATTGTCCTATTTAGCAAACATATATGTATGAAACATTTTAATAAATACGAAAATCACTTGCATAAACATGTATATCTTATAACTGATTCGATACGCAAGGACATGCTCTAAGTATGCACACTTTCTAAAACATGGTACATTTTTGTCAAACAGGTTGATGAAACAAGAATATCAGCAGTCTCGTTTAAAATTATTATTTCGTAAATTCTTTGGACGGAAAAATGATTTGTCAGCAAATACTATTTATTATTTAAATTTATACAAACTTTTTTTTCACAAAAAGTAAATGGGACTGGTCTGCAAGCGAAGACTATTTTATCCCTCTCCCCACAATTTATCATTGAATCAAATTCTGATTGACGTTTTTCATTCTTAATGTTAGAGCATTTTTTACACATTCAGTTGACGACGGATGTTCCGAGATTTTCCGATCATGACAATTAGTACACGGTGGGTGAGACCGATCGGAAGGGGATGCCCATTCCTTCATGGAATCTGATCCCACCTTTGATGTTTGGAGGTTCAAGTTGCTCTTCACGTAAATTCTATTTTTTATTGACTTTCGAGTTTGTGTAATCTTTGTTTTCTCTTTTTTCCCCCAAATTTTTACTGTCTAATATCAACTTTATAAGACGTTGTCGAAAAAGATAAAATGTAGTATTGAAGGGTTGCATGCATACAACCTGAACTTACCTGAACTGTCATTCCATTTGTTCCTGGATTACAATCCCCATTAATAGCACTAAAAATAAGGTACACAATTTAAATATGACTCATTAAATAAAATACCGGCAGCATAAGTTCACTTTTGTTTATTTGTCGAATTTAGAAGTCAAAACAATTCTCTGCGCATATAGTGCATTAACGAAATTAATTTATCTTGGCAAAAAAGTATTTCATTGTATATGAGCTCTTCTTTGCATACTGGATGGTTCTTTTTACAGTCTTATTTCATATAGATCTATATTCGTTCGGTCTATTGAGTCATGACAGCTTCTATAGCAAAGCAAGTGAACATTTTTTTTTTCAAAGAAAAAGAGTAACAACAAAAAGTCAACTGAAAACCTAGCAGTCTCAAGTGAAAAACAGATCATGCACTTACTATGCACCACTATTGTCACTGACTTGTTTTCAAATATTAAGGATAATTTTTAATTGTATTTTTAGTACGAAAGCTAATCTAATTAGACTAAAACTACTCAGTAAGGACGTCAACTTATATATATTTTTAATGAAAAGTTTATCAGACTAATGTCTTAAGCAGCATATATATAGAAACAGAAAAAAATCCACAGTGCCCAGTAGTTTACAGGTAAAACTTTTTAAAAAGAAACACGTAAAATCTTTAGATAGCTTAAGCGCTTTCATTTTAAATTTAATAGTAAGTACAATTTTTACAACAATTATGTTAAACTTATAACTTGTAAACAAGGGGCTTTAATTTGTGCCAGTTTGAGTCAGGTATTTTAATTTTTCCTAATTTTTGCCAAACTAAATATTAGACCGAAAAGTAAATTTTAAGTTTGCGTAGACATTGGTTGAAAGACGTTTTCAATCAAAACATCTTTGGTGAAATAGGGAAAACTTTTTGAAAAAAAAATTAAAAATCTTCAGCTGTAAAATATGCACACCATCAAAAACAATTAATCCATTTGTCTTTTTTTTTTTTTTTTTTTTTTACATTTTTTTAGAAAAAAAGGTGTTTTTAGTTTATTGGAAGCAAAATTCCACAGTCAATATTAAATGAGTATTTCTTTTCTTTTCCGGGGTTTACTTTTCGGACAAGTCGACAGTTCATTGACCTAAGAGACACCATTTTCTACATCTTCTCATTTTGATTTTAATAAAAATCAATTTTCAATTGAGTGTAGAAATCACACAAGTAGGTTATTAGAGAAATTGACGGGATTATGATAATTCAAAACTTATTTAATATCTGAAGATTTAAGAAGATATATAATCTTCACCATAATCATAATGAATGGAATATTTAACAAACGTAGAAAGCTGCTATGCGTGGTGTCTGGTAAAGAGAGAATTCATTTGACTAGCGCATTTTTATTCTTCCTTCAAAATATCTTTTTGTTTCTAAAATGAAGTCCTATAAATGTTTTGATCGTGTTTTTTCGATAATTTCAAGCAGGCATAACAGAAAAAAATACGCATTGGATAAAGATCCAGTTTAAAACATATTAATCCGTGTTATTGTTGCAGATAACAGTAAGTGTCCTGAAGTATATTGATATGTTCGGAATATATCACAAGATCGTACGTGTTTGTTAACACGAATCGGATGTTTAAATCGTGTGTACAAGGTTTATTTAAAATTGGAAAAAGTCGAAATAATAAACGTCCAAATTTAGAAAACGGGAGGGCAAACAATAAACATGCACATCCGATTAAATAACCCCGCACTCCAACCGCGGGGTCGTATTTACAAATCATATCACCTGATTGCATGTGCAGTGTTTGATATTTTTTTTTTTCAAAATGGATTAGTACGTCTGAAATATAATAAGATTAATCGCTTTACTGACAACAGATGGGCACGTGGATTACAAAATTCATTTTTTTTACATAGTTGTCAGTTCTATATTTATATAATAGTGTTGCATTATGCATGTACTATGCCTAAATAGTAGGCAGGGTTTGACACATGGTGCACGAGCCGGAGGCGAGTGCACTATGTGTCAAACCCTGCCTACTATTTAGGCATAGTACATGCATAATGCAACACTATTGTTATTATTATGCTGATTGTTGTAATTATTTATGCGGCAATCTATTTGACTTTTTCCTGAAAATATCGGTGCTTAAACAGCGCACCTGCAAGAACTAATTCAAAATATTCATGCTAAAATTGTTTGCATGCTTAGTTATTTTGGTTACTAGTATTTTCTCTAAATAAGTCGGGATTTTCCGTCCAAAAGCAACACATCTTTATTTTCTGTTTTGTTCATAAGCCTTATTTGTTTGCAGACGTCGATTCTCATTGATAATTTTCTTTTACATCCTTCAATCAAGCGTCATATAAAAAAGCGTTTTAATGACCCTATAAAATCAGTTCATCTAACGATCTGTATGTAATTAGTTTGAAAGTTTGTTGTACACATTAATCTAAAGTTCCTTAGAATAATATAACTGTTTTCAAATATTTGTCTATTTTCTCCTTCTTGTGTCAATTGTATAAATTAAGTTTATATATCTAATAAAATTAATCCTATTAGTGATCGTCTCTATGGCGTAGTCGATAAGGCATCGGACTGACAATCTCATGGTCGTGAGTTCGATCCCCGGCATGTGCATGGAAGAATTTTATTCAGTAAATAAAACCGTGCACTATTTCGGCATAGTATGCTTACGCTTTATAAATCCTTAGACCACTATGCGAGAATAGTAGGGTATGGGTTATATAGAGACAAACTGACAGGAAGCATAATAATCAATTATCTTTACAATGAAACATTTTACTATATATATTCAACCTATATTAATTTTTATAGTAGAATTGCTGGTAAGGTTGGGGATGAAGGTTACGTAAATTTTGAAAACATTTGACCATACATAAAAATTTTGTGTGGTTGTGTTAGTGATATAGCTCTCAGACTGGCTTCAGAAGTTTACATTAAGAAAATATGAGGGTTTTTTAATCTGACAAGTTGGCAAAAAGTGTCCATGTCTTGAAATTTACATTGACCTTACAACAACAAAAAATGACTAAGAAGGGGGTTGGGCGACAGCAGCATAGACAGGAAAATTTACTGTAACAAAAATACAATATATACTCAGAAAAAACAGGGGGCAGCATTGTATCCATTAAGGATTTTCTAAAGCGAACGCATATAGAGTACGGTGCTAACTCCGAGATTTTTATAGCCAGACGAAATAGAAATGTAGAATAAGTTTTTATCTATAAATACAATCTAATGGACTTGTGCGTTTGAACATGACAAGGAGTCTCACAAGGAGTCATTGCAATGGAGAAAAGCTACTTGAATTGAATCTGGGGTCATGTTGCGAAAATAGAACCTGTTCAACCCTGCAAAACGACCTGTTTCCACTTCCAAGAAAGTCTATTAACTTTTAAATTGATCAGGTACAGATAATCTTTTAATTATTCGAAGATTTGAACGGGATACTTCGATAAAAATTTGATTTAACGGGGTCCTTGGTAGATCGATCGAAAAAATGGTTTGCTATAGCATTCAAACGTCCTAACTACTTCTACAAAATTGAGGTCGCCCACGTGGCGCATAGGTGAGAGCGTCTCCTATAGAGTCGCGAAGTATGGAGTCAATCCTTACGTCGCGGGTTCGAATCCCAATGTGGGACGTGTAGACCGGTTTTCGGATGAGACCGAGGTCCCATGTCGCAGTAGGTACTGTCATGAAAAAGATCCCTCCCTGCTCAGTGGTCCTGAGTGACGAGTATAGGACAAAATTTGCAGCTCTCCACAGGCAAGTGGTGGCGTCTCCATATGAGTGATAAATTCTCGAGAGGGACCTTATAAAATAGAATATAATATAGAATCTATCAGTCTACAAAATTGACCCGAAGGTAGATGAACATCATTTCCTCTGTCAGTTTTCTATTCAAACTAAAAATCAAGATCATTTTTAGAATCAATCTTTTTTAAATGTTGGAAAAAATATGTAAATGAATAAAAATGTAAACTTTTTTGATTATTATATCGCTAAATTATACACTGTAACATGTTTTTACCCAAAATTTAGGAGAGAAGGAATACTAAAGTATTTTCATTTAGTACCCTTTTGATTTTTAATATAACATTTTTTTATCATATACAATTATAATTTTTTTCTCAACAAAATTGACTGTTACCTTTAATTTAGATTTACAGATACATGTATTACCGATATTTATGTTCGAAAAAGTATTCACTAAAAGGAAAAAACAAGTGAATTTAATTTACTAGTGAACATCGAAAATCGTTTGTCGTGAATAATAAGCTCTCACTTTACTGGTTAAGAAAGTGAGTTGTAGAGCTAGGGTCGTATTGATACTTAGATACCGGCCTAATGAAGAACGTCTTGACTTTACCCGAATATACCCGATAGACAGGACGTATTTCATAGCGGTCTGGATTTCTTTCTTTAATAGTGTTCTTAAAAATTTCCAATGCAACATGTAACTAAGTTTGTAAATATATAGAGTTTAGTAGTTTAGAAGTAGTGCTAGTTGTTTTTGTTTCTCTTTTTCCTTTGCTCTTATGACTTTTTAATTTTTTTCTGTGTGTGTCCCTTCCTCAGGACACAGACAATTTTTATTGTCGTGTCGTTGTTCTTTTTTATTGCTTTATATATATATACCTACTTTTATTCATGAGAAATTGAACTTAAGTTTGACTTGGGTAGGACCGTACTTGATTTCTTTTATATTACGGTTTACGACATATTTCAGCTGTACACTAGACTAAGTGTACTTTTTAAGCATACTTTAAAGGGACCCTAAAGCAGAAACCTAGAAAACTTTATGTTATGAACCCAAATTCCTTGCGTTACCCCTCAAATAAAATATTTCCTTTGAAGGTAACCTAAATATCCTAAATTGCTATCTATGTTGAAAATTTTTAAATCATAAATACTTGTAAATGTACGGTGGTATATTTAGGACATGCAATTATTTTTATTTTAAATACCAGAAAAAAATTATCTTGTGAAAACGACATAATTATCTTGTGAAAACGAGATAATATCTTGTGAAAACGAGATATTATCTTGTGAAAACGAGATATTATCTTGTGAAAACGACTTATTATCTTGTGAAAACGAGATAATATCTTGTGAAAACGAGATATTATCTTGTGAAAATGAGATATTATCTTGTGAAAACGACTTATTATCTTGTGAAAACGAGATAATATCTTGTGAAAACGAGATATTATCTTGTGAAAACGACTTATTATCTTGTGAAAACGAGATAATATATTGTGAAAACGAGATATTATCTTGTGAAAACGAGATAATATCTTGTGAAAACGAGATAATTATCTTGTGAAAACGACATATTATCTTGTGAAAACGACTTATTATCTTGTGAAAACGACATATTATCTTGTGAAAACGACATATTATCTTGTGAAAACGACTTATTATCTTGTGAAAACGAGATAATATATTGTGAAAACGAGATATTATCTTGTGAAAACGAGATAATATCTTGTGAAAACGAGATAATTATCTTGTGAAAACGACATATTATCTTGTGAAAACGACTTATTATCTTGTGAAAACGACATATTATCTTGTGAAAACGAGATATTATCTTGTGAAAACGACATATTATCTTGTGAAAACGACATATTATCTTGTGAAAACGACATATTATCTTGTGAAAACGACATAAGATAATAAGTCTTTTTCACAAGATAATATGTCGTTTTCACAAGATATTATCTCGTTTTCACAAGATATTATCTCGTTTTCACAAGATATTATTTCGTTTTCACAAGATATTATGTTGTTTTCACAAGATAATATCTCGTTTTCACAAGATAATATCTCGTTTTCACAAGATAATTATCTCGTTTTCACAAGATATTATCTCGTTTTCACAAGATAATAAGTCGTTTTCACAAGTTAATATCTCGTTTTCACAAGATAATTATCTCGTTTTCACAAGATATTATCTCGTTTTCACAAGATAATATCTCGTTTTCACAAGATATTATCTCGTTTTCACAAGATAATAAGTCGTTTTCACAAGATAATATCTCGTTTTCACAAGATATTATCTCGTTTTCACAAGATAATTATGTCGTTTTCACAAGATAATTTTTTTCTGGTATTTAAAAAAATAATAATTGCGTGTCCTAAATATACCACCGTATAAATGACATCTTTTTCACATACAAATCTCATACATAAAAAATGAAAAATCTATTCAGAAGTTTGAATAAATATTAACTTAAATTGAAAGTTTTTTTTCTTTTTAAAGGATATAGTAGCATTTTTGATTGAAATGAAATCTCCATTTGCTTATTATGTAATGAGACAAACTGACCGGAGGCATAATTCATAAAAGCATGAATACTGTATTTTTATGTATACGAATGAAAAATATATTTAAACAGTTTAAAGAAAAATAAACGACCAAAGAATTTGCAGGCGAATACATTTTTATTCATTGATAGAATGTTTTGAAATTTCTCTTCATTTCATACAATACTTCTATTCAGCTTCAATATACATGTATTCATTTGAGGTCAACTTGAATGCTAAAAGCTATTCGTTTGTACACAGAATTATAAATCGTGATTAATAAGACACCAGTTTGTAGATCAAAACTTTGATCATGGATTCAATTGCCGGTAATAACCTATTACGGCCTATGTGTAAATACTGTGTAGCGCAGATCAATTTCAAACTTTTACTTTTATACATATATTAAATTTTCAATTTTAGTATCATTTACGAATTCTGTACAACAGACGGTTGACGTGGAATATATACGCACTGATCACTTAATTTTTATGTGCTACATGTTCCATACAAAATCGAACAATCTAATGATCCACATATATAGAATATCAACTGTCTTCCTGCCGTTTTCTTTTATGAAATGAAGAGCGTGCAATTTTTAGCTGCATATATTTCTGAATTGCTTTGTACTTGCAAAGACTGGTTTTAAATTTTTGTGGAAAATATTACTTTATAAATTAGTTAAATTATCAGTTGTAGTAATTAATGAATTATTTCTTCATTTTTTAAAATTTGTTTCACTTACAACTTTGCTTTTATAAAAAAAAAGGTATAACTTTACAGTTCAAAGTAAAGATCACGTAGGTGACATAAATAAGGAAGTACAATTAACATGTAATGAATAATTAAAGTTATATTAGTGATTAATTTCATACGTTTTGGTTAGTATTATCTCATTCAGAAACTATAGGTCGAACGTAGAATGTAATACATGTAACTTATCCACTTAAAGTTTATATTTTTCCTTTTCATTTTAAAATTAAATGCTTACTTTGTTATACTCGTACCGTACATGTTATACAGGTGTAAGGTCTGTCCAAAGTATTCATCAATAGTATATCCAGTCTTTTTCCCGTGTCTTTCCCATTCATGTTTCCTACAAGTTAAATGATTGTCAATGAAAATACTAAATATGCAGATCTTTGAAAATATTTCTTTTAAAAATCGTCAGCGATCATGAGGTTTTTCTGAATGAAAGAGCAAAGTATAAAAACAGTTAAAGATGTTAATATATTTATATATACTATTCATGTACTTTTCGGTAAAAATAATCAGAACCAGTGTCGAATGGAACAAACTATCAGTTTGACTCTCTCTCTCTCTCTCTCTCTCTCTCTCTCTCTCTCTCTCTCTCTCTCTCTCTCTCTCTCTGGCTCTCTCTCTCTCTCTCTGAGAGTGAGAGGTTTTGTGCAAGTGTGCAAACGTTTTCCTCAGAATTGTCAAAAACGATTGAATAATATACCACTAGTATTTAATGTTGCTGGTGTAAGTAAGTAGAGTTGACACAATTTTATGTATGCAGTTTTATTACAGAAACAAAACAAAACAATTTAATAAAAATATTTTAATGCAAAAAAATTATTTTAAAATAAATACATTTATTGTCACGAAAGAAAAGGGTAGAGTTCGACAGAATTCAAATATTTACAAAGAACATATGTACACTATGCAGTATACATGCAGTTTACGTTATAACATCTGGGAATAGTGGCACAGGCACCATTTTTGCAACCTATAATCTGTTTGCAAAAGGATATTTACCAAAATACACGGTCGTCGCCTAGGAGATTTGGAAAATTTTCTGTAAGAGGTAACATCTTGTTTGCCCCTATCTGCAACGAAAATTGTAATTGAACTTTTTGTGGCATTAAACAAAGCTGAGAAGAATTCTAAAATATGCAATGTTTTCAATATCATACATCAAGTTCCACGCCTATCTGCATCATTCTGCCAGATGGTCTTTCAAATAACGTATCTCATTCAACGGTTTCAGACACAAATGATTTCTTTATACCTGAGTGAATCGTTGCTGAGCTCCTTTTCTGTGACACATAAATTGATCAAAAACGTTGAAAAACACAATATCACGCAAAAAAAAATAAAGTTCCTATTAGTAGTATTAATACGAGGGGTGATCAAAAAGTTCGAGAACTATATATATCTATATCCACATTTCAAATCAAACAAAATAATCGTACACACATCCCCATGCACAAGTTCTATAAAGTGCAAATGCTGAATCAAGTTTTGGGTTTTGCTTGGGACGTCACAATGTGAAAATGACGTCACTATGTAGGTCATATGTGACGAAAAATTATTGTGTCGGTCGTACTCGTTTGACAACAAACGACTGTACTATTTATTGTATATCTTATAAGTCCCTTTGCAGTATACGTAGCACATAATAATTTGTACACAGTTTATTAAGACTGATGACTTCCTATCAATTCAATCAATGATTGGGTTGATTGTTGAAGTGCAATAAGGCAAATGGTTAAAAATGATACTTGTAATGTTGCCCAGTGAAAGCAAGTCTGATTAGAGATGTGTTTTTAATAAAGTTATTTGCTATCAAAGACCTCAAATTTACACTTTGAAAAATAGTTGAATATTTGAACAACAATATAATTATTGAATACCTAATATATCGTTTACTTTAGAATTTAAACATATTAGATATGATAAAAAAGGAAGCACCCATCTCAATCCTCCTTAAATAAACGTCTCTCCCGAGACAGGAGGACGAGACAGGAGATTTGGATTTTGATGGTCGCCATGCTTATTTTTAGAATGACTATTCTTATCCACCTATTCTGTTACCGAGATTTGACCATATCTGACAAATTATCTGTTCTTGTTATAAAAATTAAGTAACATGGAAATAAATATAAAACTTGTATTAAATATTTCAGCTTTAGTGACAGAACGCAACGGAGGGGGTCACGTGACCGCCTATATCACGTGGTTCGCGCAAGAGCAGAACGGTGTTTGAGGTGCATTAAAATTGGAAAGGACTAAAAATATAAAAACACTTAAACCAAATATTGTTTCTTTTATGGATGTTCTTCAATTAGTTCCCGAACTTTTTGATCACCCTTCGTAATTATGTTTTGATTGCTGATTGATTGATTGTCTGTTTGTTTATTGTTTAACGCCGAGTCGGCAAAAATTTAAGGCATGTTTCGGTGGATATCATTTTAAGTAATAGGTTTATTAAAGGTTTTAGTTTCCCTGTCGGTCCCCAGTGAACCCACTCTTTTCGAAATCCAAAGAAATCATCTTTTACGTACCAAGGTCATTTCTTTAATTGATCTTTTACGTACCAAGGAGGTTGTAATCCTTGACACCGGGCAAAATGTATTGTCCAGTCCGAGGGACTCAATTTTGTTTATGTAACTGTTAAAAATATTGTATAAACTTACAAAAATAATAAATTTATCTATGTACGTGCATTTTTCATTTTGTTTTCATTATTTTATTTCAAATTTAACATCAAAAATCCATTTCTTTTAGATAACTTATTCTAAAATGTTAATATAACTAGAACAAAGCTCGTTGCAATGCAACGAGTAGGTCTTCCGTCCTGTTTGACCGGAAGTAACAGTTATTTTAAAAGAGAGAGAGAGAGAGAGAAGTGGCCTCTCTAATGATTTAAATCTTCCAGATCTATGTTGAAAATTGCAAAAGTAAGTCATTTTTGCTACTTCCTGTTTGACCGGAAGTGACGTCGACGGATGACAAATTAAGTTTTATGCTTCCAGTGACAAATATTTCCCCAAAACAGGTCAAAAACGGCAAATTATGCAGTTTCAAACTACTTCCGGTTTGGCCGGAAGTGACGTCACAGGGCATATTTTGATGACATCAGTACATTTTACCAGAGATTTTCAACAACTTTGCTTCTTTGGTGTATAACAAATTCTCAATACTTTGTGAGATATCTGGAAAAAACTTTTGGCCCCTCTAGATCCCTAAATTTAGGAGTCAGCCCTTTTTCCGAGATACTATTTGAAAGATCTTCTAACTCTGCACAAATTATGTTCCATATATTTTAACAAAATATTTTTAGTTTAGAAGATAAAAAGCAAAATATGAGTAATTTTTGGCTCTTTTGAGCGTTCTAATTTTTGACCCCTATAAAGCGCCATTTCGAATAGAGAAATCGAAAAGCAAAAACCGATGTGCAAAACACCAATCCTTCTATTATATAAATCAGTAGAATTTCTGGTCTAGTTTTAGCCGTCTCAGTGCCTTTGTCTGTAAACGAAAGCCTATAAATTCTCGTTTACAGGGAAATAACTCAAAACCGGAAGTGACTTTTTGTAATTTTAGACAGCATTCTGATAGTGTTGTAACTTCTAGTAACTCAGAAAATTTGAGCAAAATCAATTGAGAAATGAGTGAGATATGAGGCTTCAAAGTCTAGGAAGTAGAAGAAAAACAGGAATGATAATCATTACTAACAGAATCAGTAGAAGGTCTTCCGGTGGAAACAGAAGACCTTAATATTAATATTTGTAATCTTTTTTTACATTTCATGGTCTACTTCGTGTTAGTGTAAAATCGGAACATTCTAAATCAAGTGATTTATAGTTATCAGGCAGTCGCAGGAACAGGATATGCATTCTGGCTGAGACTCCTGATTCAATAAGTTTTTAATATGTGTAAACTTTGAATGACCAATAGGTATTCCTGAAATAAGTACAGCTGTACATCGGCTTAACGTTTCATACCGAGGTCAGATGATTTGCAAATGTTTTTTCAATAGCATTACATTACAAATGTGCTTACATCACAAAAATCCAAATAACAAAAAAATTAACGAAATATTTCAAATCGATGTTAGGAATTTTGAATAAAGTAATTTCATGTTGAAGTGCAGTTTTTGTATCACTGCAGCTGTCAGCTTCAGTGTTTCCAGGGATGCCGAAATGACTGGGAAACCGTTTCACTTTGTTGCAAGAAATGATAATAGTGAATTAATATATATTATCTTAAATGTAAGGTTTGTCAAAGATCTTATTTTGTATAGATTGTAAGCAAGAGAGTGAGTCCGAAAATGTTGTAAATATTTTTTCTCCCAAAGATTTGAAATATTTAAATCCAAGTTGTATTGCTTTTGCTCCAGTGATAAAAATCGTTGCTTCATTTAGAAGCCGTGTAGAGAAAACACTGATTTCACTCTATACAGGTATCCTTTTAACCATTTGTTAATATATCGACTGCTGAACCATAAGAATATTTTATTTCGGATTTTTTTTTGTCTTTTTTGATTGATTTATGAAATTCCATGGCGATAATTTGGATAATTTCTTAGGCTTTATTGCATCCAAACGTAAGGTAAATCAGAATCTCTTATACGCTTTTAGATCTTAGACGAAGGAGTTTTACACATAATTTGATTTTCTTATACAAGTCGTCGTAATGCGGATGAAAACGACAATTATAATCAGGATAATCAACATTCACGAAATTTTTTTAGGGTTTGTTTAAATTTCCAAGGTGAGAAGGGTTCGTTTACCCCAAAATATAAACTGTCTACAGGAGAAGTTCGAAAAGCTCTAACTTAGAGTTTGCACAACAGTATTAATTTCTGCTATATATTCTTACCAAAAATGCGCAAGTTTGAGTAGGTGTAATTAATTCAAAACAAACTTCTCAGAAGTTTACTTTTGAAATCTTGTAAAACAATGCTTTCTAAAGATTTTAATACCAAAAAATACATCCAGCAAGGCACGCAAGTTTGTTTCGGTCGAAGTCGAGCAGGTGTTTGAAAATCTAGTCCGGGGCCTAATCACTCCCCGCTCTTGACAGTAAATAGAAAATCAGCACGCTCTAAATTTTAATAGATCTGGTCAATACAGGAAGATTACATGTTCTTTTTCATCTCATAAAAAAAATTCAGCTCCAATCTCGTATCAAAATGCCCGAAATCGGAAGGGAACATTCCGGAATTATTTTGCGTCAGCCAAGATTTGACGCGAACCCAAGTGAAATACTGTTATGACACCTAAACACAGTCTAAGGCCTTGATGATATATATGCATGAAGAGGTTTTACGAATGAAGTTCTTTCAGAGCCGAAAACAATACAGTCATAATTCATCTTCGTTCTTAATAAAGAGCAATATAGTTTTAAAAGAGTATTTTTATCTGCTCCCAATTACTTAAATAACATCTACAGTCTTGCACATTTTTATGCTTCCGTAATCGAAGATTCAGGGGTATATAGTTTTTGTCGTGTCTGTCTGTCTGTCTGTCTGATTGTCTGCAAAAACTTTAACCTTGCTTGTACTTTTTGATATACTGGAGCTATGACTTACATATTTCACACGTGTATTCCGTGTGAAAAGAACCCCGTGGGGATCCGGGGTAGAATAGGTCCTCAGAAACCCCTTCCTTGTCGTCAAAGGCGACTAAATGTTGTGGTCCTTCGGATGAGACCGTATAAACCGAAGCCCCGTGTCACAACAGGTGTTGCACGATAAAGATCCCTCCCTGCTCAAAACCCGTAAGTGCCGAGCACAGGCGTAAATTTGCAGCCCTTTACCGGCAATGGTGACGTCTCCATATCAGTGAAATATTCTGGAGAGGGACATTAAACAGTATAAAATCAATCAATCCGTGTGAAAAGACATTTCTTAGAGTACCACTAAAATTGTCCTTTTGATCTTCACCTTGGAGTTTGACAAACTTTTACACAAAAATTCCAAACTTTTACTTTGGCCATCACTTTGGAACAGTAGGCATTAGGACTTCCATGCTTCACATATGTATTTTCTGTTACAAGACTGTCCATTGAACACCAGCGACTTTAACCTTTTGACCTTGACCTGGGATATTATTGCAATTAAAAAAATATAACCTTGGCTACAATTTTTGAACGGTACCAGTTAGGGCTTTCGTACTTCATATATGGAATCCATGAAAGAAGGCCTTCATTGGAATCCAAGAACTTTGACCCTTTGACCTTGACCTACTTTTTAATAACAAAATTTGACCATAACGTTTAAAGGATTAAGACTAGGACTTCATACTTGGTAACGTTACGGAGAACATTAGGTTCAGTATCTCGTTTGCTAGTCAACAAAAGATGTTCAAAATCTTGCTTATCATTAGAATTCATTTGCCTTATATAGGAATGGTAAACATTAAAAATTGGTTTGAAAATTCAGTTGAAACTGTGCCCATGCCCCTTTAAAACATACTTATGAGTTTCATATTTACATGTTGTGCAAAATTAAAAGTGTAAAAATCATTCTATCTCGGGGTAAAGAGTGGCACGAGAATGTGAGGAATTAAAATTTATATGAAATATAAAGTATTTTTTAATTTATTTATTTAAAGGAACAGCATGACAATAAATGATTATATCAGGCTCATTGGAAGACTGACAGAATAAAAATATACTACATGTATAGTAAACTATACGATATATATGATATTCCACTTCTTTTTTTCTTTGTGATAACTCTTTGAAAGTTAGTGGAGTTGGTTTCCTGATAGTTCTACCGGAATGTAAATTAGGCAGGTCGATAGGTAAGGAGCGAAGGACTCCTAATATGCATGCAAAGCTCGTGCAGGAGCCTTTATTTATGACGTCAGTGGGCGAGGACTATTGGAAATTTGCATGGTCGGGAGTCCTCGTGTCATTTAAATATTTGTCTACATTTTAAAAATCTAAATCTACAATTAAATTTCACAATGAAATGGAAATACATGTATAATTAAGGAGTCACTGTCTAGTTAGTATAGTATGACAGGGACATCAACGTAGATAAATATCCTAATTACTATGGTAAACTAAAGTCTACTGTAGTAAATCATTTTTCTCATAGAAAATCAGTTAATAGTTTTTAGGGGGTGGGGATCTACTCTTTTGATCCATCTGTCACCAATCCTCTTTCTAAATTTTATTTCAGTCTTGTCAATTTAGATTTTTTCTTTATAAAATTTTCCTTTATAAGTTTTTTGGCATCTATTCCTTACAGTAAACTGTAAATCAATCTGTAGCTCTTATCACCCCTTTAAAAGCTGAAGATCCAAAAATCCTTTATTTACATGTATTTTTCCTTACACTCCTATTTCAGGAAGGGAACATTTCTGATTATACCTAAAGCATTTAGATAAAAGGAAACTAAAATTTAAAAAAAACTTAAAGCATTACAAATCTTATAATAGAAAGCCGTTATTTCTTTAAGAAATTTTGAAATTATAAAGAAAATCAACATCAAACGATCATTCGAACCAAAACAAATATGGAGCATAGCCAACAGAGATTCTTTAACATCAGAGGTTGGATCAGGAGCCATGAAGAAGAGAACATCCTCTTTCGAATGGTAACCCCGCCGTTTGGCTCTTTGTCATACATCGGAAAATCAGAAGATCTATAGACGATTCATTTTTCTTTAAATAATGACCTCTCAAATGGTTAAAGAAGTAAATCAGCAATAGATTTAATGATATTTTATATTTATTCTCAAGGTCATGATATCGAACATAAAACGTTTGAAATGATGATATTAAACGAGGTTGTATCCTTATTTCTTCAACAATATTAAATTCCTTGTGAATTGGTTTTAAAATACAATTCGTACGTAGAGAATGCTCATGCATTATAAATCAACAAGGTGAATAATCCCCATACGCAGGCCATAAGGGTATATTGTTAAATAAATAAGAAACGTTGACGATAGAAAAGTCTAAGTCATGATTTGATGAGATGTTTTTTCCCTATCATGCGTCTGTATAACATACTTTTACAAAACTAAATATTTTAGAATGTCTATACGCATTCTTATAAATACCTCGTCAATATTGAAGGCAGGCCCGTTGTTGTTGCAATCAGTATATTTTCCAAGTTCCCTGCAATTGGACATTAAAAAAAATATATATTGAAGATGAATTCGCGTCAAACTTCATCTCACCTTACATATGATATAAATGAACTACTATTTCCATTCAAATTGGAACATAAATAAAATATGCAATATCATTTTTGAAGCTTTATAAAATGTTGTAAGGGGAGAAAATCTTAAACATACGACTTTTTGGGACAACCCTCGTATGTATTGTTTCAATATAAAATGCAAACTAGGAATCTTTCATTCAGAATGAAAACCTATTGGTTAAGAAATTCGTACTATGACCAATCGGTATGAAGGAATTTCACATAGTTTTGACACCATACGTCCCCTTTTAAAATTACACCAGACTATTATTAACATATATGAACCTGTCAGGTACATGCATTTTATCAATTTACATTTAAATTTACACCCCCCCCCCTATGTCGTCTAACCATGCATTCATAGCAACTACGTCAGTGCATATTTCTGGAATACGCTTGCTCGGCTTCATGGTCGGGCATTCTAGGAAAAACTTCACGGTCAAGTCACAGCAGTCTGAAATTTTATCGTCCCAAAAAAAAAAAATTCCTGAAAAAAAACCACTCTAAACTAAAAAAAAAAAACGTGTTTGGGGGGGGGGACCACCTAAACAAATAGATCTGGGCTTGTCCAGGAAAATCTCGCAACTAATTCAGTATCCGAGTGTTTGTGCGATTTATTCAAGTTCAGAAATCCAATCTGCTTTACGACTACAGGATTTTCCTGGCCTGTTTTGACTTTGACATTTCATCCTGGACTCCATGCCTCTAAACCGGAAGTGAACTCCGGAGTCAATATTTGACGTAATTGAAGGTAAAAAACAAAAAAAAAAATAGCATGTAAAACTTCATGTACAATATTATATTACCATTTGTGATCAATGAAAATAAATATTATTTAAAAACAAAATAATGCCTTATCAGGTCGGCAAGTGTAGCTGTTTGGCTCTTTGTTGACTTGGCTATTCACTGATTTAAATTTGGTGCTATGTAAAAACTGTATTATCTGTCCCTGTACAAATTGTCATAAAACTAAGAAAAAGAATTGATTAATTTTTCTTAAAGTTCTCTTAAATATATATTTGAAATAACTGAATCAAATTACGTTGAACGATTATTTATTTTATTTTATTTGAACAAGCTTTTGAAGACATCAAATAATAATGCGAAATTCTCTTCCTGTTTAGTGGCATGGAGTCCAGGATGAGCTGTCAGTGTGGAAAAAAGGCTATGCACAGCCCGTAGTCGTCAAGCAGAATGGATTTTTCAATTTGAATAAATAACAATCAGGCTCCAGATACTGAATTAGTCGGGAAATCTTTCTGGCCAAGCCTTTTTGTTAAGGTGGGTCCCCCAAAAATACGTTGCCATCCTGGTGTTGACATTTTTTAGTGAAGGTTTGGAATATTTTTCCTGGATTTTTTTTTGACGATAAAAACTTCATATTCCTGTAGTCTAGCATTCTAGGAAAACTATAGTGCTTTTGATAGACTGCATGATAACAATTTCTTAGAGTAGAACTGGTCTTTTCTGTTTGATTCTAAAGTTTTTTTATTTATTGTGAAACGTACATTTTAAAGTTAAAAATGCAACAAAAACTTAGGTCATATAATGCCAAGCTTCTAGACATCTAACGTACAAGTTATACCGCGTTCCTGGATAATAGTGTCAACTTCATGTAAAATATCTTTTTCTCCTTTCAAAGCTTTTTTGCAAGACACGAAAAGCGACTGATACGAAGGCCGTTCAAA
Organism: Saccostrea cuccullata; assembly: GCF_032062105.1. Taxonomy (NCBI): domain Eukaryota; kingdom Metazoa; phylum Mollusca; class Bivalvia; order Ostreida; family Ostreidae; genus Saccostrea; species Saccostrea cuccullata. Next base: position 61,323 of record NW_026938887.1, on the reverse strand, counting down.
AATTACGCGGACTGTGGTATTATTTACTCTTACAGACGTCATATAATTATGAAATTTCACAAAAATATGTATCTTAAAGATTCCAATAAATTTTGGGCAAAATTTCTGTATATTAAAAAAATTCTACTAAAATTATCGGTATGTTGATATCGCTGATGGAGAGGTTCGGAGCACGACAAAAAATCTGAAGCAAAAGCAGGCGAAATCCAAACTTTAACTTACTAATTTTCTATAATTCGCGATATTTTTCGACCATTTTTTTTCAAATGTATCTTAAATTGTTCTATTATCATGCACTTAGATTTCTTACGTGATATTTGAAGTACTAACAGAAATATAGTGATTTTTCTCTGAAGCGATTCCCATGAAAACGACTGTGCAAATGACGTCTCCTGAATTGACGGCGCACCGCACTTTTGTTAAATTATCTGTCATGCTTGAGATATCGCCAACATAGATCCAAAATATGCATAATAAAATATGTAGTAAACTAGGGTATTCGTGGCAATCGTCCACAAAAAGCAAATTGAAATTTAAGACCGTTAGACCTCTGTAAAAAGGCTATACGGGAGGACGGGAAGAAGATTATCGACAAAAACTTTATCCGGAATGTAAAGAACGTGATAGAGAGTCACCAATATCACATAATATCTCAAAAATACCTGCAATTTTTGGTTTAAAAAAAAAAAGAATATTTTTTTACTTGTTTAATAGATTTTAAGCTTGATAAGAAATGGTGTTTGGATGTAGGGTAGATAAGGTAACTCAAACTGTACGGGTACTCTCGGGAAAATGTTGAGAAAATGAAAGCTCAATAACATATTTTTTTTATAGTGCCTGTGACGTCGAAGATTTTGCTACTCCGTGATTTAGTGATATGTCCTCAAAAATCACTCAAAATTGATACCAATTTACAACATTTTGATATAAAATTTTGAATACCATACAAGTAAAGATTCTTTTTTATTATGTGTGACATTTTGCCCGATCATGTCGTCAAATATTTTTTCTGTGCAACAAGTCCGCGTAATTTTTGAACGGCCCTCATACAATACAGTTCAACAGTAATATAATTTTATCTCTATAAATTACTCTTCAAGAAAAAGTAAAAACTCTAGCTACGAGACTCCAACATTTCTTAACAATAAATAATACAGCAAAATAAATCAATTGATCACGAATCTTCCTTTCTATGTTTAAAAATGACTACGACGCTAGCTCACCTATCTTTTTTAAAGATAAACTTGTCTTTGGACTTATATTCACTTCCTATGAAAAGGGATCGGGATTGAAGTTTACAGAAGGGAGCGTGAAGTCTGAAAATTGCAGTAAATACAGAAAAAAGGTTGATGGAAAGGAGTCTTTTTTGAGGATTGTTAGAAACACGTTTAGCTCATGAAAAAGCATCACAATGCTATGAAAATATATCGGTATCAGTATTCCACAATGAACCGTAAAGACTGACAATTGCAGTAAAGACAGATTGAAATTTCTTTTGTATAATTGTTGGAAACTCGTACATGTATTCATCAAATGATAAATCATTATTTCTGTTCATTTCGATCAAATTTATATAGGGCTACGGAACCAATATTTGCACTTATATCTATTCAATTAAAGTAGACGGGACGTTCCTTAATAATAGATAAATTTTTCTATGGGTTTGTCATTGAAGTATTGCTACTTAAACTTGTTTATTCGCAAAAAATTGAGGTACCTTACCAGGCATTTCTGCAAGATACCAGGGGTAGTTTTTCTTATATAATCCTTTGGGGGAGAAAAATAATTTTCCAATTTCAAATGTTTAAGTGTTTGGATTTTTTTTTTTTTTTAAAGTTTAGAAACTGGTTTAGAAATCAGAATGTTATTAAAATTTTAAATATTTTTCATACATTACAAAGATATACAAAACAGATTTTAAGGGACATCACGTCTGACCTTAATATTGTATGTTTCTTCCCAGGCAACCAAACTCGGAAATCGAACAAAAGTATGTATTTTCTTACCAGAGTCCATGTATTGTTAATCTCCTGTATCCTCCAGTATTGAGTGATTGTTTTATCTCGTTTTTACAGTTAGACCGCTGCTGAAAGTGAACAACTAATTATCTCATAATATAATTCACATTCAACTTCAACGGCATAAAGTGACATCTTAATATGAGTGAAAACATGTTGAGCGGGACGTTAAACAATATACAAATAATAAATCAGTCATTTGCTGAGTATGTCATTGTATCGACCATAGAACTTAAGAAATGATGTTTTATACGAGACTGCTGATATTCCTGCTTCACCAACTTGTTTGGCAATAACCCATCCCATTTAAAAATTGTTCATACGTAGAACTTGCTCTTGTTAATCGAATCAACTGAGAGATATCAACCCCAAACATAGGTGATGAAAGCATATTGCTGCATAAGTAAGGAAAGTTGACGGTTGAAAAGTTAATGTCATCTCGTTTATCTTGAGCTTTGTTTGGTACATTACTTTTAACGGTCTTTCAAGTTAAAATATCTAAATATGAAACAGATGTGTCAGACTCTGTGGTGTCTTTTATTTCAAGCTCACTGGAATATATCGGATCGACATAGGATTGGAAATAACCATTGTTAATTATCAAATATTTACATCAATTGTATTTTTTCTCCTTTATTTCTTAAGAAAACCAATTGCGTTAATCACTGCATGAACTAAATTAGGCATATTGCCCGTATAGATTTTTGATCAGTGGCTGTTCCTTCACTGAAACGTATAAATACGTTCGCATCATTAATACAATAATCATTTTTTTTATTCCTTCTTTAAATGATTATTTAAACAGATATAAATAAAAACAATAAAATGTTTCTCTTTGTTTGTTATTACTGGAATTAACGGAGGCAGCTATTGCAGAAAAAAATTTCATAATCTTTTTTACTAATTTACAAATTTCTGCGATAGCTCCTTCCGTAAGTCCAGTAATAACAGACAAAGAAATTATTTTATTGTTAAACATGTCGCTATATTGGAATGGCGAGTTGAAAGCCACAGCGATATTAAAGATCATCAAAAAGATTTTACCAATGCGCATGAATCAATGTAAGATGCATACTAACCTGTCCATCAACTAGACACATATTTTTTAGGCAAAGGGTTCTCGGCCACTGAAATACTAGCATTGAGTTGCAGAGAATTACTAATTCAGTTATATTTCTGGAAAGGAAAAAAAGATAAAATCTTAATTCAAAATCTCTGAAGTATTTGATTGTTTTCAAATTTTCTTTATCAAATTTTAACTTCATGAATGTTCATCCATCTGTATTTTGATATTGTTCCGTTTTTTTTTAGATGAAGAGTATGTAAAATATAACATATACATGTATAAGCAGTGCAAAGAAATATTTCTGACACGATAAATATCTTTTCAAACTTCAAATTTTAAATAATATATTTATATTAATTTTATAAAAACATAAATAAATAAAACTCGTTTTTCTTTATGACGATATTGTGTAAGGCTTTTAAACACATATGCCAGATATTCTGGAAAACATTTCTGCATGGTTTATGGGGACATATCTTTTGATGCCCAGCTGAACCATCTACATGCATGCAATTCTATCATTCAAGTTCTCGGGATTCATTGAAAATTCCATATTACTGTTGAAGTACTTTTTCCCGCGTGGTATTAATTTCCGCTATGTACGCGGTCACATATTTTCCGCAAAAATTTATCCAAGCGTACTTAATATAAATGCAAGGCATATAGTTACAGTCTGAGAAATCCGCGTAATTTTCAACCCGCGGATTAAACGGAAACTGAGATTCCGCGGAATTATGAC